>NC_053022.1:433625887-433660341 GCF_003073215.2 Triticum urartu | reverse complement strand
ATCATGAGCTCTCAAGAGAAATAATTATTCAAAAGTTTTATGCTCGGCTTTCTGACAACAATCGCTCCATGCTCGATACTTCTTGTACTGGCTCTTTTATGATGAAAACTATTGAATTCAGATGGGATTTATTGGAGAGAATTAAATGCAACTCTGAAGATTGGGATCTCGACGAAGGTAAGGAGTCAGGTATAACACCTAAGTTTGATTGTGTTAAATCTTTCATGGATACCGATGTCTTTCGTAAGTTTAGCACTAAATATGGACTTGAATCTGAGATAGTAGCTTCTTTCTGTTAATCATTTGCTACTCATGTTGATCTCCCTAAGGAGAAGTGGTTTAAATATCACCCTCCCATAGAAGTAGAAGTTGTTGAACCTGTTAAAGTTGAAGAAAAGACTATCACTTATAATGATCCTATTGTTCCTACTACTTATGTTGAGAAACCACCTTTCCCTGTTAGAATAAAGGATCATGCTAAAGCTTCAACTGTTGTCAACAAAAGTAATATTAGGACACCCAAACCCCCTGAGCAAATTAAAGTTGAACCTAATATTGCTATAGTTAAAGATCTCTTGGCTGATAATATTGATGGGCATGTTATCTACTTTTGTGATGAAGCTGCTAGAATTGCTAGACCCGATTCTAAAAATAAACATAGACCTATTGTAGGCATGCCTGTTATTTCTGTTAAAATAGGAGATCATTGTTATCATGGCTTATGTGATGTGGGTGCTAGTGCTAGTGCAATACCTCATTCCTTATACGAAGAAATTATGCATGATATTGCGCCCGCTGAGTTAGAAGATATTGATGTTACAATTAAGCTTGCCAATAGGGATACTATATCACCTATTGGGATTGTTAGAGATGTTGAAGTCTTGTGTGGGAAGGTTAAATACCCTGCTGATTTTCTTATTCTTGGTTCCCCACAAGATAGCTTTTGTCCCATTATATTCGGTAGACCCTTCTTGAACACTGTTAATGCTAGGATAGACTGCGAAAAGGATGTTGTTACTATTGGTCTGGGTGATATGTCTCATGAGTTTAACTTTGCTAAATTTCGTAGACAACCCCGTGACGAGGAATTGCCTAGTAAAGATGAAATTATTGGTTTTGCTTCTATTGCCGTGCCTCCTAATTATCCTTTAGAACAATATTTTCTAGACCATGAAAATGATATGTTTATGAATGAAAGAAAGAAAATAGATGAAGTATTCTTTAAACAGGGACCCATTCTGAAACACAACTTGCCTGTTGAAATCCTAGGGGATCCTCCTCCACCCAAGGGTGATCCCGTGTTTGAGCTTAAACCATTACCTGATACTCTCAAATATGATTATCTTGATTAAAAGAAGATATATCCTGTAATTATTAGTGCTAACCTTTCAGAGAAGGAGGAAGAGAAATTATTGAAAACTCTGAAGAAGCACTGTGCTGCTATTGGATATACTCTTGATGATCTTAAGGGCATTAGTCCCACTCTATGTCAACACAAAATAAATTTGGAGAAAGACGCCAAACCAGTCATTGATCACCAACGACGGCTAAATCCTAAGATGAAAGAAGTGGTAAGAAAGGAAATATTAAAGCTCCTTGAGGCAGGTATAATTTATCCCGTTGCTGATAGTCAGTGGGTAAGTCCTGTCCATTGTGTCCCGAAGAAGGGAGGTATTACTGTCATTCCTAATGATAAAGATGAATTGATCCCGCAAAGAATTATTACAGGTTATAGGATGGTAAATGATTTCCGCAAATTAAATAAAGCTACTAAAAAAGATCATTACCCTTAACCTTTTATTGATCAAATGCTAGAAAGATTATCCAAACATACACATTTTTGCTTTCTAGATGGCTATTCTGGTTTCTCTCAAATACCTGTGTCAGCGGATGATCAAGAAAAGACCACTTTTACTTGCCCTTTCGGTACTTTTGCTTATAGACGCATGCCTTCTGGTTTATGTAATGCACCTGCTACCTTTCAAAGATGCATGATGGCTATATTCTCTGACTTTGGTGAAAAGATTTGTGAGGTTTTCATGGACGATTTCTCCGTTTATGGATCCTCTTTTGATGATTGGTTGAGCAACCTTGATCGAGTTTTGCAAAGATGTGAAGAAACTAATCTTGTCTTGAATTGGGAGAAGTGTCACTTTATGGTTAATGAAGGTATTGTCTTGGGGCATAAAATTTCTGAAAGAGGTATTGAAGTTGATAAAGCTAAGGTTGATGCTATTGAAAAGATGTCGTGTCCCAAGGACATCAAATGTATAAGAAGTTTCCTTGGTCATGCCGGTTTTTATAGGAGGTTCATTAAGGACTTCTCAAGAATTTCTCGACCTCTGACTAATCTATTACAAAAAGATATACCTTTTGTCTTTGATGATGATTTTGTAGAAGAATTTGAAATACTTAAGAAAGCTTTGATTTCTGCACCTATCGTTCAGCCACCTGAATGTAATTTGCCTTTTGAAATTATGTGTGATGCTAGCGATTATGTTGTAGGTGTTGTTCTAGGGCAAAGAGTTGATAAGAAATTAAATGTTATTCAATATGCTAGTAAAACTCTAGACAGTGCCCAGAGGAATTATGCTACTACTGAAAAAGAATTTTTAGCGGTTGTATTTGCTTGTGATAAGTTCAGACCTTATATTGTTGATTCTAAAGTAACTATTCACACTGATCACGCTGCTATTAAATATCTTATGGAAAAGAAGGATGCTAAACCTAGACTTATTAGATGGGTTCTCTTGCTACAAGAATTTGATTTGCATATTATTGATAGAAAGGGAGCTGAGAACCCCGTTGCAGACAACTTGTCTAGGTTAGAGAATGTTCTTGATGACCCACTACCTATTGATGATAGCTTTCCTGATGAATAATTAGCTGTCATAAATGCTTCTTGTACTTCTCCATGGTATGCTGATTATGCTAATTACATTGTTGCTAAATTTATACCACCTAGTTTCACATACCAGCAAAAGAAAAAGTGTTTCTATGATTTAAGACATTACTTCTAGGATGACCCACACCTTTATAAAGAAGGAGTAGATAGTGTTAATAGACGTTGTGTACCTGAGCATGAACAGGAACAGATCCTACGCAAGTGTCACTCCAAGGCTTATGAAGGACACCACGCTGGAGATAGAACTGCATATAAGGTATTGCAATCCGGCTTTTATTGGCCTACTCTCTTCAAGGATGCTCGTAAGTTTGTCTTGTCTTGTGATGAATGTCAAAGAATTGGTAATATTAGTAGACGTCAAGAAATGCCTATGCATTATTCACTTGTAATTGAACCATTTGATGTTTGGGGCTTTGATTATATGGGACCGTTTCCTTCCTCTAACGGGTATACACATATTTTAGTTGTTGTTGATAACATTACTAAGTGGGTAGAAGCTATTCCAACTAGTAGTGCTGATCATAACACTTCTATTAAGATGCTTAAAGAAGTTATTTTTCCGAGGTTTGGAGTCCCTAGATACTTAATGACTGATGGTGGTTCACACTTTATTCATGGTGCTTTCCGTAAAATGCTTGCTAAGTATGACGTAAATCATAGAATTGCATCTCCATACCACCCACAGTCTAGTGGTCAAGTAGAATTGAGTAACAGAGAGCTTAAATTGATTTTGTAAAAGACTGTTAATAGATCTAGAAATAATTGGTCTAAGAAACTTGTTGAAGCATTATGGGATTATAGAACTGCATACAAAAATCCTATGGGTATGTCTCCATATAAAATGGGTTATGTAAAAGCATGTCACTTACCTCTCAAACTTGAACATAAGGCATATTGGGATATTAAAGAGCTCAATTATGATTTCAAACTTGCCGGTGAGAAGAGGTTATTTGATATTAGCTCACTTGATGAATGGAGAACCCAGGCTTATGAGAATGCCAAACTGTTTAAAGAAAAAGTTAAAAGATGGCATGACAAAAGGATACAAAAGCGTGAGTTTAATGTAGGTGATTATGTGTTTCTATTCAACTCTCGTTTAAGGTTTTTTGCAGGAAAACTTCTCTCTAAATGGGAAGGCCCTTACGTTATCGAGGAGGTCTATCGTTCTGGTGCCATAAAAATCAACAACTTCAAAGGCACAAATCCGAAGGTGGTGAACGGTCAAAGAATCAAACATTATATCTCAGGTAGTCCCATAAATGTTGAAACTAATGTTATCGAAACCGTAACCCCGGAGGAATACATAAGGGATACTTTCCAGAACGTTTCAGACTCCGAAAAGGAATAGGTACGTGGTACGGTAAGTAAACCGACTCCAAAACAGTTCTAATGGCAATTTTTCTCCGTTTTGGAATATTTAAGAAAATAGGAAAATAAGAAGCAGTCCGGGAAGGACACGAGGCTTCCACAAGGGTGGAGGGCGTGCCCTACCCCCCTGGGCGCGCCCCCTGCCTCGTGGGCACTTCGTGTACTCTCCGGACTCCGTTTTCTTGCACGATACTTCTTTCGGTCGGTAAAAATTCATTATATAATCTCCCGAAGGTTTTGACCACCGTATCATGCAAATATCCTCTGTCTTTGTTTTGAGCTGTTTTTCTGACAGATCTAGATCACCATGACGTCTCCAAGCGGCCCCAAGGACAAGTTCTTCGAGAAGGTCATCAACCCCTACCTCGGGAAGTGATGCAACATCCTTAAACCATTGATATGCGTGAGGGGTTGCTGCACATTCGCGATGTGGAGGGACCAAGGAGGACCGGAAGCACGGAGACAAGGCTCGAAGCAATGGAGCAACAAGTTTTCAAGTGTCAAGAGATGGTGGAACGCGGACTCGACGCCAACCACATAATGATCACGGAGTTCACCAACAACCACAAGCTAGATGTCAAGAACATTGGGGAGACCATCTTCAAGCTTCACGAGAAAATCGAGCACCTCCAGGCCCAGATCTATGACCTGCAAAACTAAAACTGTGAGTATGAATATAGATTCAGGAGGATGAGTTAGGCTGCAGATTTGAGGATCCCGGAGACTCGATCATCCTTCTATGATGGTGAGCCTATGCCTTGGAAGATGGACGACAAGCCTATATCATCAACAACTCCGTCATCACTACCTCCGAGGAAGGAGAACTGAGTATTGGGTATGGGCAATCCCCTTGGCAACTACCAAGCTTGGGGGAGATGCCCCGGTACCGTATCACCATCACACTCATATCTTTACCGTTTTTCTTAGTTCGATCCTTTTGGTAATATCTTGATTTATTAGAATAAAGTTTTAGTATGATCTAGTTTTGAGTTTTGCTTTATGATCCTTCTATGTAATCGAGTCCGTGACCTATATATAATAAAGATTAGTGTTGAGTCAAGGGCTTGGTTATCTTGATATGATCTTGAGGTAATAATAAGAAAAGAAAGAATAGAAAGAAATAAAGAGATCATATTTATCTTATGGAGAGTAATGACTTCACATATAAAGAGTATGATGATTAAAAGTTGTTGAGAGTTGACAAACATAGTTTTGGTCATCGTTGCAATTAATAGGAAGTAATAAAGAAAGAGAGGTTTCACATATAAATATACTATCTTGGACATTTTTTATGATTGTGAGTACTCATTAAAATATGACATGCTAAAGAGTTGATGTTGGACAAGGAAGACAACGTAATGGGTTATGTTTTCTTATATCCGAAATAAAGTATATTGTCATGGATCATCCAACATGTTGAGCTTGCCTTTCTCTCTCATGCTAGCCAATTCTTTACACCAAGTAGAGATACTACTTGTACTTCCAAATACCCTCAAACTCAGTTTTGCCATGAGAGTCCACCATATCTACCTATGGATTGAGTAAGATCCTTCAAGTAAGTTGTCATTGTCGCATGCAATAAAAATTGCTCTCTAAATATGTATGATTTATTAGTGTTGGAATAAGTTTTATATGATCTTGTGATGTAGAAGTAATAAAAGCGACGGACTGCATAATAAAGGTCTATATCACAAGTGGCAATATAAAGTGACGTTCTTTCGCATTAAGATTTTTTGCATCCAACATAAAAGCACATGACAACCTCTGTTTCCCTCTACGAAGGGCCTATCTTTTACTTTTATCTTCTACCTTATGCAAGAGTCATGGTGATCTTCATCTTTCCTTTTTATATTTTTATCCTTTGGTAAGCACATTGTGTTGGAAAGATCCTAATATATATATATCCAATTGGATGTAAGTTAGCATGAGCTATTATTGTTGACATTACCCTTGAGGTAAAAGGTTGGGAGGCGAAACTATAAGCCCCTATCTTTCTCTGTGTCCGATTAAAACTCCATAACCATAAGTATTGTGTGAGTGTTAGCAATTGTGAAAGACTAAATGATAGTTGAGTATATGGACTTGCTGAAAAGCTCTTACATAGACACTTTCCTATGTTATGATAAATTGCAATTGCTTCAATGACTGAGATTATAGTTTGTTAGTTTTCAATAAAGTTGCTGATTCATACTTGGCATTGTGAATAGATTGTTACTTTATCATAAGAATTCATATAACAATATTCATATATGTTGCTGTTATAAGAATGATCATGATGCCCTCATGTCCGTATTTTATTTTATCGACACCTCTATCTCTAAACATGTGGACATATTTTTCGATATCGGCTTCAGCTTGAGGACAAGCGAGGTCTAAGCTTGGGGGAGTTGATACGTCCATTTTGCATCATGCTTTGATATTGATATTTATTGCATTATGGGCTGTTATTACACATTATGTCACAATACTTATGCCTTTTCTCTCTTATTTTACAAGGTTTACACGAAGAGGGAGAATGCCGGCAGCTGGAATTCTGGGCTGGAAAAGGAGCAAATATTAGAGACCTATTCTGCAGAACTCCAAAAGTCCTGAAACTCCACGGAAGTTATTTTTGGAATTTATAAGAAATATTGAGCGAAGAAAATACCAGAGGGGGCCCACAACCTGGCCACGAGGGTGGGAGGCGCGCCCTCCCCCCTGGGCGCACCCCCTGCCTCGTGGGCCCCTGGCAAGCCTCCGGTGTCGATCTTCTGCTATATGAAGTCTTTTACCCTGGAAAAAATCAGAAACAAGCTTGCGGGACGAAACTCCGCCGCCACGAGGCGGAACCAATCTAGGGCTCCGGCGGAGCTGTTCTGCCGGGGAAAGATCCCTCTGGGAGGGGGAAATCATCACCATCGTCATCACCATCGATCCTATCATCGGGAGGGGGTCAATCTTCATCAACATCTTCACCAGCACCATCTCCTCTCAAACCCTAGTTCATCTCTTGTATCCAATCTTTGTCCCAAAGCCTTAGATTGGTACATGTAGGTTGCTAGTAGTGTTGATTATTCCTTGTAGTTGATGCTAGTTGGTTTATTCGGTGGAAGATCATATGTTCAGATACTTAATGCATATTAATACCCCTCTAATTATGAACATGAATATGATTTGTGAGTAGTTACGTTTGTTCCTGAGGACATGGGAGAAGCCTTGCTATTAGTAGTCATGTGAATTTGGTATTCGTTTGATATTTTGATGAGATGTATGTTGTCTTTCCTCTAGTAGTGTCATGTGAATGTCGACTACATGACACTTCACCATTATTTGGGCCTAGAGGAAGGCATTGGGAAGTAATAAGTAGATGATGGGTTGCTAGAGTGACAGAAGCTTAAACCCCAGTTTATGTGTTGCTTCGTAAGGGGCTGATTTGGATCCATATGTTCCATGCTATGGTTAGGTTTACCTTAATATTTATTTTGTAGTTGCGGATGCTTGCAATAGGAGTTAATCATAAGCGAGATGCTTGTCCAAGTAAGGGCAGCACCCAAGCACCGGTCCACCCACATATCAGATTATCAAAGTACCGAACGCGAATCATATGAGCGTGATGAAAACTAGCTTGACGATAATTCCCATGTGTCCTCGGGAGCGTTTTCCTTTATATAAGAAATTGTTCAGGCTTGTCCTTTGCTACAAAAAGGATTGGGCCATCTTGCTACACTTTATTTACTTTTGTTACTTGTTGCTCGTTACCAATTATCTTATCACAAAACTATCTGTTACTGATAATTTCGGTGCTTGCAAAGAATACCTTACTGAAAACCGCTTGTCATTTCCTTGTGCTCCTCGTTGGGTTCGACACTCTTACTTATCGAAAGGACTACGATAGATCCCCTACACTTGTGGGTCATCAAACCTTCCACGAGAGCACGGTGGGTGGCCATTCCGGCGTGCCCGTCACCTACCGCCGCCTCCGCCGCCTCTTCGCCTGGCCCAAGATGAAGGAGCACACCAAGCGGTACGTCCAGTCATGCTCCATCTGTCAGTAGGCCAAGCCAGAGCGCGTTCGCTACCCCGGTATGCTTGAACCTCTTTCAATTCCATAGGGCGCGTGTAGTCACCATGGATTTCATCGACGGGCTACCCTCCTCAGGCAAGTTCAACTGCATCCTTGTCGTGGTTGATAAATTCATGCGCTATGCGCATTTCTTGGCCCTCGGTCACCCCTTCACGCCGGCCAAGGTAGCTCATTCCTACCTGGAGAACATCTACAAACTGCACGGGCTCCCTGAAGCTGTCGTCTCCGACAGAGACCCCGTGTTCACCAGCAGTTTTTGGTGCGAGCTTTTCAAGACAATTGCACTGAATTTAACATCAGCACACCGTACCATCCACAGACTGACGGATAAACGAAGCACGTCAACCAGTGCTTGGAAATCTATCTCCGATGCTCCACCCATGCCAACCCCAACAAGTGGCATCAATACTTGGCCCTCGCGGAGTTCTGGTACAACTCCAGCTTCCACTCTGCTCTCAATACTTCCCCCTTCGTCGCCCTCTACAGTCACGAGCCTCGCCATTGGGGAATTGAAGCTGCTTCAACATGCAAGCTTCCACAACTCAAAGACTGGCTCGAAGAGCGGAAGCTTATGCAGCAGGTCATCTCAGAACACCTCCCATCGCGCTCGCAATATCATGAAGAACCAGGCTGACAAGAAGCGCACCGATCGCTCATTCCAATTGGGCGACTCCGTCTTCGTCAAGGTGCAACCGTACGTCCAGACAACGGTGATCCACCGCTCCAACCACAAGCTCTTCTTCCGCTACTTCGGCCCCTACAAGATCATCTGCATCGTCAACCCCGTCGCTTACGAGCTCGAGGTACCCGCTGGCGCCAAGGTCCACCCTGTCTTCCACGTGTCACAGCTCCGCCGAGCCGTCTCCCCCACCACCCAAGTCGAGACGGCGCTGCCAGTACCCACCAACGAGCCCTTGAAGCCCAGGCCGCCCCTGCCAGTACCCACCAACGAGCCCTTGAAGCCAGTGGAGATCATCAACACAAGATGGCGCCAATCCCCGCAAGGCCGGCGCGAGCAGCTCCTCGTGCGCTGGTCCGACCTGTCGGTCCTGGACGCCACGTGGGAAGACGCCAAGGCCATGGGAGAACACTACCCCATGCTGCTGGCTTGGGGACAAGCTAGCTCTCAAGGAGGGGATGTCAGCGCCACGTCAAGCAAGCAGAGCGAGGGGAACCACTGCCATGGCAGCGAGACAGGCCCAAGATGGCTACATGGCAAGGAGAGGGATCTCCAGCAGGCCCAAACGGATCGTTCAGCCCAACAGAAGGTTCGTCGGGCCAGAGTGGGCCCGCTAGGCCGCGTCACCACTGGCTACTTATTCCACGGGCATCGGTTGGTTCGGCATCCAGAGGATCAGGCAAAGGAACCCTACTTTCCCCTTCCCTTTCTTCCTTAGCAAGAACACCCATGGTGATGTATCAACTGAGTTGAATCTTGTGAGTGTAAAGACAATCTTGTGGGCTTTTTTTGTGCGTTTTTAGATGGATGAATTGGATGAGCAGGGGGGTTCACCAGGCGGAAGGGAGCATGAGCATTCGGGTGATGATGTTGAGTTTTCTGTAGATTCATCAGAGGACGAGCCGGTGACCTTGCGCTTGTCAGCCAAGCATGTTGTTGAGGTTAAAAGTTCGATGACTACAAGAGGTGGCTTTATATGACACTGGATTCGGGGGTATGCTGAATCTCCCATTGCTCAACAAGATAGATCTGAGAATGAGTGCATGGGTCATGAGGAAGGTGAAGGTCAAGTCTCGCACAATAGTCATTGATGATAATAGGATTTTATTATTTGTGCCAGAGGACTTCCACAAAATCTTTGGTGTGTAATCGAGCTGTTCATGGTAGGGAGGGCCAAATCAAGAGCTCAGCAATAGAATTTATAAAGAAGACAATTGGGATGGATGAGTCGCCTGCTCACAATCTGAAGGCGGCAGAAGCATTCCTTAGCAGGTATATTTCAGAAGAATCGAACAAGATTGAGAAGGATTGTTTTCAGATTGGAGTTGTTATTTTTGTCATGGCTTACCTGCTATCTCCGTGCACGAAGTATGGCCACATGAGAATTTATTTTTTGGGTACGGTGGCCAATCCAGTAGTTATATCGCAATTCAATTGGTGTGAGTATATATGCACTCAATAATCTAATGGCAGCTGTCTTGAAGTTCCCTTTCTTGGGCTTTCCCCTGCAATCGGTAAGAAAACGGCCAAACTTTCAGTGTAGCACATCGCATTTTTTTCTCAAAGATAGAATGAATTTAAGTATCACCCACCGAGCATCTGCACACAATCTCGTGCATACATTTGGTTCTCTCGGCATTGAGTCTACTCTTTCCGTATCTTATCCCAAATCCGACTTCCCATCAATATAGATTGTAGTAGTCATAAGCCTCTCCCGGTGAATCGAAGCTGTTCCCGACAGCAGGCACGACAACAGCATCAGTTTTCTTCTCTGCGTAGCTCCTCAGTGTTTTTTCTAGGGCGCATAGTCTACCAGGACAAGGCGTTCGTTCGCTGGACGCCCCAGTGATACAGACCATGTGCCATCCACAATGGATTAACTCATAATTATAGGAGTCGCCCTTTTCATGGAAGAATGTACTACTGCTAAAATGAATTACACTAGTGGTATATGCTTTCTCTTCAGCTTAAATCTTTTGATTGAATAACTGGTAGAAATCCATAAAGAGTAAACAGTTGTGTCACTCCTGAAGTTAGTGTGATTGTCTTTACCTCTTAGTCCAGTCCGGAGCCTGAGGGTCATCTTTTTTCACTTGACTGTTGCGAGTCTGTCGCCGACATTGACAAAGCCTGACAGCCGTTGTTGACTGCTCATTGGAGTGTCAGTGCTGCATCGCCCACATCTGCAATGGTGGATTCAGCAGGCGTCTCTGTTAGATTTGTCTCCGGCTCGGCGGCTGGCGTGAAAAGCTACCGCCTGCAAGATCCGGCAAGGGGAACCTGCGGGAAGAAGAAAGAAGAACAAGAACAAATGTAAAGCCGGTGTCCTAGAAGATTCCCCACGAGTAATTTCAGCCGGAAAAGATTATAGCAACCATACATGTCCACGGGATCTGATAGGAACTTGAATCCATCGCCGCCGCCATAGTCTCTCCTCTTTCAGCTGCCCACCGCAGATCGCTCATTTTTTTTTGTCCATCCCCTTTTCCGCCTTAAGTATGATGGACCCGCGATGCCATACATCTTCTCCGTCAAGTTGCACGCCGTGATGCCGGCGGAAACGTTTGCCCTGTACGGAATCGATTGGTCCACGTACCGGGATCTAACGCCGTCGTCGCACATGAAAACCCAACGGCCGTCCAGTCATGACTTCACCAGCGTAGCAGGTATGGCCCGCAACCCCATAACGTAATCAACGCCTCGCGATACCAGGAGTGCGCGAGCTCGTCCACGCCTTGCAATTTCCAAAGAACTCGTAACATTTTTTTATTTTCTATGGAGACACTGCTGTCCTAGGGTAACAGGAAACATCAAATGATCATTTTAGAAGAAACTCTTGTTATTGGCAAGGGAAAGAATAAGCACAGCTCAGAAACAATGGTCCGTGGACCTGCAGCCGTGGGATCGACAACATGGACCTGCAGCCGTGGGATCGACAACACGGGGGATGGGGGAGGCATAACCGTTGAAGGAGGAGGACGACCGAGCGAGCGACGAGGGTTTCCTCCGCGGCCTATGGAGGCGTGGAAATCTCAAGACATGAAAAGGTTCGACCATCCTTCCCCTTCGTTCCCCCGGCTCAGATTCGGCTAGGGGTTTCCCCACCCAAGGAAAGGAGAGGGATCCTCCCCTGGTTACCGAGCCCTGGCGGAATATATTTTTACCTACCATAATAAAGTGCTGCTCACAACTGCATGTTAAAAAGAAAAGAAAGAAAACGAGCACCAGTGAGCTCAACGAGCTTATCAGAAAGGTGTGTCATTGCTGGCAAAAAAGATGTGCTTATGGGAGTATTTCACAATAGTAATAATAAATAAAATATGAAATAAAAACAAGTTGGATCAAATGGTACTCCCTCTATACCAAAATATAAGACATTTCTGCAGTTCAATTACTCCCTTCATACCAAAATATAAGACATTTCTGCAGTTCAAATTGAACTGCAAAAACATATTATATTTTGGTACAGAACAGTAGTATATATGAGCCTAGCAAGGCACGAGCTTCGGCTGCAGTTAGGAACTGATTCACAGTTGCGAAAGATCAGACCAGTGTTTGTGGCCAGAGGATGGATTAAAGACAACAGTTCACAGGCGTTTCCAGTTGAGGATGCATCGAGACAGTTCTACTACTACTACTACTACTACTACTACTACTACTACTACTACTACTACTACTCATTTCTAGCGCAAAAGGCCAACAAGGAAACCGGTAGCTCGCTCCAATGCAGTAACCGAATGGATATTCCAAATGACTATCTTAATTGCCACAGTGGTTTCCAATTGAGTGGGAGAAAAATTGCTCAGCATAACTGTGTCCTCCAAATGACTCCACTATGGTCGCCTTCCAAGTTACAGCAGCTAAACCCTAAACCATGAGCCTACAGTTGGCAGCCTGGGCAAACAACAGCAGTCTGGGATTGCCTGCGATAGAAATTGCCACATTTTCAGTCAGACTGATCGAGAAACAAGCTAAGAAATAGATATCTGCAATAATATGGTTACAGAACCACAATAATATAGTTTCAAGTGAGTTAAACATCTCCAATAACCATGCAAGTGCAGATATGTGAACAGTCAAGTCACAGAAACCCTTGAAATTCTTCCAAGACAACTGCTTTTTGGACCGAGTGTGCTCAAATTCTACACCTTAACGCCGGAGGAAATAAAAAAGGACAAACAAAACTATCAGGTTAACATTAATTGTAATGATTATGTTGTGGGGAATCATCTAAATGTACACTACTTTCACCAGACATAGTAGTCCTGTGCTGGTTTCTGAAATACTCCCACCGTCCCACAATATAAGACGTTTTTGCAAGCTATGTTAGCATGCAAACACATCTTACATTATGGGACGGAGGAAGTATTTCCTTCACAAAAGATAGTTAAAGCTAAAATGGGGCATATTGCCAACAAAAGCTGCACCCACTACTCCGTGCACATTCCATTCACCACAATGGCGATAGAACCCATCCAGATCGTCTTCGTCCTCCCCCGGATATAAGATTCTACCACAAGATTGAACTTTTACTTGCATACCATACGCAAATGAACTAGCGGCTGCAGCAGAGCGCAGGGCTTATGCATTTCACATGTTTATCCCTTTGCTCCTCTCGCCAGTTCGGCGACATCTACAGGCAGCACAGGTCACACAATCTCTTCCCTCCTCCCTCCGTCAGCCAACCATTGTCACAGTCGCCGTCAGCTGCAAGGCCATGGATTCCATATCTGCAACTACCTTAACTTTCTGCAAAGGTCCACTGGCCACCATTACCATCAGAGATCCAAATCCACCTATGCATCTTTGTCATTCACACCTACCTTAGTCATGCTCCTGGCTGTTAGCCTCTCAACACCCATTGTGGCACTGCTCGGAAACAATGCTGGTGCAATGCGTTGGAGATTCAAGAGGACGTCCTAGCTAGCACCTGAGAGATTAGATAGGGGCATAGGGCAGTGGAGGATGCATCGCCGGCGGCCACCATGGACACCCAAAAAAAAGGGCGATGAAACTCTAGTTGCCGGTGGCAGGAATGAAAGAAGACAAGCTAGATGGGGCGAGTAGGAACTGTGACTGGGATTAGGTGTTCCTTATTTTATAAATGGTAGCAGAGATGGGTAAATAACGCTAGTTCCAGTGGCAAGGTCATGTCTCGAGACACACTCATCCCAACCACTCATTCCAGATCGGGCCAACTAGACAAAGTTGGCTCACCCCATCCCTCATCTCTCCTACCGAACAGACAAAGAGTGGATGATAATGGCCCAAGAACAAGTACCTTTTGCTATTAGCATTCACAGTACATATAATAGTGTTCTTGTAATTCAAGGCCCACCATTGTTATTTCTTATTTCCAGTAACTATAGATTTTTCGTCTCCTGAAGCAAAAAAAGATAAACTTAAAATAAAATGGTCTAACAAAATACCTCACTGGTTCTGGTTGTCCACATCCACGGCATCCACTTCAGCGGCCGCTTTCAAGTCCAAAAGCAAACGAGGATGTCTAAGATGAACAACAACATCAACACTAATGTGTGGAAGCTGCAAGAAAAAGAAGTTCTAAGTTAAATCATTCATTACGAATACACATATTTATACATATACGCAGATCCACCTGCAGCTTGAGTTCTATCTGATGCGTGTAAAGTCCGCTGATAAGTCGTAGGAAGTCCTTTCTATTATCAAAATTGTAAGGAGCAATATTGTTCTTTACACGGTACTTCTCCATTTCCTCCAATAGCAATGGCGAATTAGCCTCCCATTCTGTGTTCCATGGCATATCCAGCGCAGCAGATGGAGAAGCCCTAAAGTTGTTCCAGAATGCATCTGTGGACCAAACTGCTGGCATCTCATAAGCACAGAAGGTTCTCTTTTTCGTATCATCCCAGAAAAACACATGATCTTGATTCTTCTGTTTCATTGTGCTTAATGATTTCCTGAAAATTCATGAAAACAGTGGAAATATGTCATGACAAACTAATATCACCTACCAGCTGAAGAGCACTATTGTTTCGCTAGAACAATCGTTCAACTTCTCGGTCAAAGAAAAAACAATCAAGCAACTTACATGTCATTAACAGCTCTCAACCTACATGCAAGGTCATCTAGTACACAGCATGCCTCGGGCTTGACACCAGGATACTCGTCCTTCACACGTCTAGATACCTTCTCAAGGTCATGGGCAAGAGCGTGACAATCCCCGATCTGGCATTTCAGAAGACTGCTGTCCTCTGAAACAAGGTATGCAACTTAAGAAATTAACACTATATTACTTTTCAGCCGGAAACTAAACCTGTAAATATTTTTCCGGATTGTACATCAATTGTCAGAATAGAAATTGGTTTACTAAGAAAGCATTTCTGGTAAACTTACTTCTGTCTTCAAAGTTGCACAATTTAAGTGTAACTTTACCATCAACTTTGTCCCGGTGGTAAGCTGTTGTGTTCCATGAAAAATTTCCGTGATATAGATCACTCTTGAAAATAAAATCCAAGCCGTCAAGCGATGCACTACAAAAAAATATACAGTCAATCATACTTATTGACGAAAAAATTACAATATACTAATAAGCATGGCAACAAACCTCACTATTTCTTGAAACCGCTGAGATGGAACCAATCCGGTTTCTTCATTGACGAAAAATTTGACATTTGCAAACAGCTCTACAACATAACCTGTATATGGCTCGACGAAAGCTCGAAGACCTCCAGCTCCATCCTTCTGAAAGAAATGCACCGCAAGGATATTTTCATGCTGCAATTTCTTCATCCTCAGTAGGCTCTCCATTTGATCGTCATCTTTTATTTCAAGTAGAATCGGGGGATAATTGGTGGGTTTAGCAGCGGACACCACCTCTGAAGAAGGCATCTCCAAATGGAAAGTACCCAATCCTGTTACTGGATTTACACTACCTCTATGCAGATTAAAGGGAATGGAAGTATCTTTTGGTCCCGCATCACTTGATTTGGTGTCACTTGATTGGGAGCCACTTGGTTTGGTGTCACTTGATTGGGAGCCACTTGGTTCGCTGTCACTTGACATTAGAGCTGTAGAAGTGGAAGCGTAAAGAAGAAGAAAGATTGAGAAACCAATATGTGTCCAAAATCAGAAATGTAATTCCATCTGAATATGTGTTGAACGAGAAAATGCACACCTAAACTGTTGGGAAGTCTGCAGTTAGCTTACTTGAGAAATCTTAGAAGCTTGAATAGGAAGGCTAATGTAGAGCTTAAGAAGATTCCCTATTCTAAACGTACCAACCAAAGTTGGGCCTTGGTAGTATTCACTATTCAGTATAGCCAGAGAGGAGAGAAAGAACCAATAGGCAAGGCATGAATTAAAGACCTTCTCAGTAAAGACAGGGTTTTAGGTACAGCAATGCAGTGCTCTTACAACAATGCAGCTGCATTCAACAACAAAAAAAAAAGAATAAGCCCTTTACCAAACAAAATGGCACATAAGTAACACCAACAGAGAGTAAGAATGAGGTTACAAATTAGGTGTTCAACTTTGAAAAATGCATCAGTGAGACAGTGACTAAATAAAGCTTGAATACAGCAACTAGGATTGAGTATAGCACCCAAAAAGGTGTAGCCCTAACAGATTCTAGCTTATCTGCGTTATTTAGTGGATGTATCAAGCATGTAAACAAGGTCGCAGGTAGCATATTATGAAGGTTCCAGCAGCATCCAAGAGAAGAGTAAAGGCCATGTGAAGAAAACAAACAGGTGATTGATGGGGAGGGATAAAGAAGGCGGGGATTAGCGACCTTGCTGGTTGCGCGCGGTGAAGACTAGGGTTCCGGTCGAGACCTGGGCGCGGCGTCGCAGTTGTCGAGGACGGCGCGGTCGGTGCGTGTTGATGGTGGTTCAAGGCGGGATCCGTGAGGCCCTCTCGAGGACGGCGCGGGCGGTGGTGTCCCAGATCTGTGACGACTCGCTGCGGATCCAAATTGGTGATAGGGTTAGGCAAAAAAAAAACACATGAGCTAGGGTTTGAGAGGAGATGAAACAGAGCAATCTTACAGGGGAGGAGATAGGGTAGTTCACCGCCGACGGATGCCCACGGTCGGCGACGAGGGTTCGCGGCGGGTGGAGCACCGCGGATGCGAGGAGGAAGCAGCGGGGGCTGTAGGAGATATGTTTTTTTTTCTTTTTCTTTTTCTTTTTTGAGGCAGGCCCAGTATTATATACAATAGGCCACGCGTCCTGAAGGCATATGAAGGAGATGGAAGAAAGAAAGATGAATGGGATTGTTTTTCTTTTTGATTATGAGCCAACTACGGCCGAAATTACCCCCTCTCTTTTTTTTCAAAATTCAAAAACAGCATTCTGAATCTATAAAATGCTTGTTTTTTTAGTTCTTCAAAAACGGCCTATGTGTAGCCCGAGCTACATTTGCCCGCACTCCAGCTAGCACACCCAAGGCGGAAGCCCCAATGTTGATGGGGATGGGGAATCACCACAACGCTTCTAGAAAATAGAACGATGCTCTAAGTGCATCTCCAACAGAGGCGCTAAATAAGCCGCGCGTTTGGAAAAAAAATGGTTTTTTAGCGCGTGCGGGGCTGGATCGGCAGCTTCAGCAGACGCGCAAAAATCGCGCGCGCGCTAAAAACCACTCCGCGCGTCGAACATAACTGGCTCGCGCGCCGCATTTTTCGAGCGTCCTCTACCCCGTGCTGTACAGCGACTCGCCCGCGCGAATGTCCACCAACCGCCGGATCTGAAATATCCACTCGCGCACGCGACTTCCCCATCCTCTCCCGTGACCCGTCGGCGCTTCCTCCCGTCGTTCCCCACCGCTCGCGCCGCTTCCCCCCTTTTTCCTGTGGCCGCCACTGCTTCCTCCGCCGCGGCCACCCCTCGAGCGCCCCGTTCAGCGTACGAACAGCGCCCGGCGGGGGTTTGCAGCTCGGCGCCCATAAGGTGTTTGACAAAACGCTTGCAACGTATATATTGCTTCTAACTTCATTTTTGTAGATGAATTCGGAGCATGTTGTTTGTAGTGTTAAATTTTAGTTTGAATTCAAATTTGTAGATGAGTTCGTCCCACGATTCTTCCGGTGAAGAATTTGATCTTCAAGAGGAGGAGGACCTCGCAATGGTCCTAGCTATGCACATCAATAGAAAGCCAAAGCACGGTGGTTCGGTTTTTGGTCGTCAGAAAATATGCAGGGAAAGGATTGATGCCCAGAACAGATTGATGAGGAACTATTTTGCGGAGAATCCCACATACCCCGAGTCCTACTTTGAGTGTCGTTTTAGGATGAGCATCGAGTTGTTCAAACACATTGCAGAGAGGCTGGCGAGCCATGATCGGTTTTTTCAGCAAAGGAGGAATGCCGCCGGAGAACTCGGGCATAGCACCTTCCAAAAGGTGACCACCGCTTTGCGTATGTTGGCATACAATATTCCGACAGATCTAGTTGATGATCACTTGGCCATAGGTGAGAGCCAAGCCATAATGTGTGTCAAGCGCTTTGCGGTTGGAATCGTGCAAGTGTTTGGTCCGCAATATTTGACATCTTCCAATGTTGAAGACGCCGCAAGGCTTTTGGAGATGAATAAAGCTCGCGGGTTCCCATGTATGCTTGCCTCAATAGATTGCATGCATTGGAGTTGGAAGAAATGTCCTAAGGCATGGCATGGACAATTCCACGGCCAGAAAAAATGTTCCACTATAATCCTTGAAGCAGTGGCTGATTAGGAGACTTGGATTTGGCATGCTTTTTTCGGAATGTCGGGATCTTTGAATGACATCAATGTTGTTCAACGGTCACCACTCATGAATAAACTTGTAAATGGTGAACTGCCACCGGTGCAGTTTGTAGCAAATGGTTGAAGGAAATATGCCCTAGAGGCAATAATAAAGTTATTATTTATTTCCTCATATCATGACAAATGTTTATTATTCATGCTAGAATTGTATTAACCGAAAACTTTGTACATGTGTGAATACATAGACAAACAGAGTGTCACTAGTATGCCTCTACTTGACTAGCTCGTTGATCAAAGATGGTTAAGTTTTCTAGCCATAGACATGAGTTGTCATTTGATAAACGGGATCACATCGTTAGGAGAATGATGTGATTGACTTGACCCATTCCGTTAGCTTAGCATTTGATCGTTTAGTTTATTGTTATTGTTTTCTTCATGACTTATACATGTTCCTATGACTATGAGATTATGCAACTCCCGAATACCAGAGGAACACTTTGTGTGCTACCAAACATCACAACGTAACTGGGTGATTGTAAAGGTGCTCTACAGGTGTCTCTGATGGTGTTTGTTGAGTTGGCATAGATCGAGATTAGGATTTTTCACTCCGATTGTCGGAGAGGTATCTCTGGGCCCTCTCGGTAATGCACATCATTATAAGCCTTGCAAGAAATGTGACTAATGAGTTAGTTGCAGGATGATGCATTACAGAACGAGTAAAAAGACTTTCCAGTAACGAGATTGAGCTAGGTATTGAGATAACGACGATCGAATCTCGGGCAAGTAACATACCGATGAGAAAGGAAACAAAGTATGATTGTTATGCGGTTTGACCGATAAAGATCTTCGTAGAATATGTAGGAGCTAATATGAGCATCCAGGTTCTGCTATTGGTTATTGACCGGAGACGACGTGTCTCAGTCATGTCTACATAGTTCTTGAACCCGTAGGGTCCGCACGCTTAACGTTCGGTGACGATCGGTATTATGAGTTTATGTGGTTTGATGTACTGATGGTAGTTCGGAGTTCCGGATGTGATCACGGACATGACGAGGAGTCTCGAAATGGTCGAGACGTAAAATATTGATATATTGGATGACTATATTCGGACACCGAAAGTGTTCCGGGTGGTTTCGGGTATAACCGGAGTGCTAGAGGGGTTGCCGAAACCCCCCGGGAGAACTAATGGGCCACATGGGCCTTAGTGGAGAGAGAGAGGGCCGACTAGGGCAGGCCGCGCGCCCCCTCCCCCTCTGGTCCGAATTGGACTAGGGAAGGGGGGCGGCGCCCCCCTTTCCTTCTCCCTCTCCTCCTTCCTTTCCCCCTCCTAGTAGGAATAGGAAAGGGGAGTCCTGGTCCTACTAGGAGGAGGACTCCTCCTCTCCTAGCGCGCCACAAGGGCCGGCCGGCCTCCCCCCTTGCTCCTTTATATACGGGGGCAGGGGGGCACCCTAAGACACACAAGTTGATCATTGATCTCTTAGCCGTGTGCGGTGCCCCCCTCCACCATAATCCACCTCGGTCATATCGTAGTGGTGCTTAGGCGAAGCCCTGCGTCGGTAACTTCATCATCACCGTCATCACGTCATCGTGCTGACGAAGCTCTCCCTCGACACTGCTGGATCATGAGTTCGTGGGACATCACCCAGCTGAATGTGTGTAGATCGCGGAGGTGTCGTATCTTCGGTACTAGGATCGGTCGATCGTGAAGGCGTACGACTACATCAACCATGTTGACATAACGCTTCCGCTTACTGTCTACGACGGTACGTAGACAACACTCTCCCCTCTCGTTGCTATGCATTACCATGACCTTGCGTGTGCGTAGGAATTTTTTTAAAATTACTACGTTCCCCAATAGTGTCATCCGAGTCAGGTTTATGCGTAGATGTTATATGCACGAGTAGAACACAAGTGAGTTGTGGACGATAATAGTCATACTGCTTACCAGCATGTCATACTTTGATTCGGCGGTATTGTTGGATGAAGCGGTCCGGACCGACATTACGCGTACGCTTACGCGAGACTGGTCCTACCGACGTGCTTCGCACACAGGTGGCTAGCGGGTGTCTGTTTCTTCAACTTTAGCTGAATCGAGTGTGGCTACGCCCGGTCCTTGTTGAAGGTTAAAACAACACATACTTAACGAAAAATCATTGTGGTTTTGATGCGTAAGTAAGAACGGTTCTTGCTCAACCCGTAGCAGCCACGTAAAACTTGCAACAACAAAGTAGAGGACGTCTAACTTGTTTTTGCAGGGCATGCTGTGATGTGATATGGTCAAGACATGATGCTGTATTTTATTGTATGAGATGATCATGTTTTGTAACAGAGTTATCGGCATCTGGCATGAGCCATATGGTTGCCGATTTATTGTACGCAATGCAAACGCCCTGTAATTGTTTTTACTTTATCACTAAGCGGTAGCGATAGTCGTAGAAACAATAGTTGGCGAGACGACAACGATGCTACGATGGAGATCAAGGTGTCGCGCCGGTGACGATGGTGATCATGACGGTGCTTTGAAGATGGAGATCAAAGGCACACGATGATGATGGCCATATCACATCACTTATATGATTGCATGTGATGTTTATCCTTTATGCATCTTATTCTGCTTTGATCGACGGTAGCATTATTAGATGATCTCTCACTAAATTTCAAGGTACAAGTGTTCTCCCTGAGTATGCACCGTTACTACAGTTCGTCGTGCTGAGACACCACATGATAATCGGGTGTGATAAGCTCTACGTTCACATACAATGGGTGCAAGCCAGTTTTGCACACGCAGAATACTCGGGTTAAACTTGACGAGCCTAGCATATGCGGATATGGCCTCGGAACACTGAGACCGAAAGGTCGAGCGTGAATCATATAGTAGATATGATCAACATAGTGATGTTCACCATTGAAAACTACTCCATCTCACGTGATGATCGGACATGGTTTAGTTGATTTGGATCACGTGATCGCTTAGATGATTAGAGGGATGTCTATCTAAGTGGGAGTTTTTAAATAATATGATTAATTAAACTTTAATTTATCATGAACTTAGTACCTGATAGTATTTTGCATGTCTATGTTGTTGTAGATCAATGGCCCGTGCTACTGTTCCTATTAATTTTAATGCGTTCCTTGAGAAAGCGAACTTAAAAGATGATGGTAGCAATTACACGGACTGGGTTCGTAAGTTAAGGATTATCCTCATTGCTGCACAGAAGAATTACGTCCTGAAAGCACCGCTGGGTGCCAGGCCTGCTGCTGTGCTGCAGATGCTGCTGATGACGTTAAGAACGTCTGGCAGAGTAAAGCTGATGACTACTCGATAGTTCAATATGCCATGCTTTACGGCTTAGAACCGAGACTTCAACGACATTTTGAACGTCATGGAGCATATGAGATGTTCCAGGAGTTGAAGTTAATATTTCAAGCAAATGCCCGGATTGAGAGATATGAAGTCTCCAATAAGTTCTATAGCTGCAAGATGAAGAAGAATAGTTCTGTCAGTGAACATATACTCAAAATGTATGGGTATAATAATCACTTGATTCAACTGGGAGTTAATCTTCCTGATGATAGTGTCATTGACAGAATTCTTCAATCATTGCCACCAAGCTACAAGAGCTTCGTGATGAACTATGACATGCAAGGGATGGATAAGACAATTCCCGAGCTCTTCACGATGCTAAAAGATGCGGAGGTAGAAATCAAGAAGAAGCATCAAGTGTTGATGGTCAACAAGACCACCAGTTTCAAGAAGGAGCATCAAGGGAAAAGGGAAGAAGAAGGGGAACTTCAAGAAGAACGGCAAACAAGTTGCTTCTCAGGAGAAGAAACCCAAGTCTGGACCCAAGCTTGAGACTGAGTGTTTCTACTGCAAAGGGACTGGTCACTGGAAGCGGAACTGCCCCAAGTATTTGGCGGATAAGAAGGATGGCAAGGTGAACAAAGGTATATGTGACATACATGTTATTGATATGTACCTTACTAATGCTTGCAGTAGCACCTGGGTATTTGATACTGGTTCTGTTGCTAATATTTGCAACTCGAAACAGGGATTACGAATTAAGCGAAAATTGACTAAGGACGAGGTGACAATGCGCGTGAGAAATGGTTCCAAAGTCGATGTGATCGTCGTCGGCACGCTACCTCTACATCTACCTTCGGGATTAGTATTATACCTGAATAATTATTATTTGGTGCCAGCGTTGAGCATGAACATTATATCTGGATCTTGTTTGATACGAGACGGTTATTCATTTAAATCTAAGAATAATGGTTGTTTTATTTATATGAGTAATATCTTTTATGGTCATGCACCCTTGAAAAGTGGTCTATTCTTATTGAATCTCGATAGTAGTGATACACATATTCATAATGTTGAAGCCAAAAGATGCAGAGTTGATAATGATGGTGCAACTTATTTGTGGCACTGCCGTTTAGGTCATATCGGTGTAAAGCGCATGAAGAAACTCCATACTGATGGACTTTTGGAGCCACTTGATTATGAATCACTTGGTACTTGCGAACCGTGCCTCATGGGCAAGATGACTAAAACACCATTCTCCGGTACTATGGAGAGAGCAACAGATTTGTTGGAAATCATACATACTGATGTATGTGGTCCAATGAATATTGAGGCTCGCGGCGGGTATCGTTATTTTCTCACCTTCACAGATGATTTGAGTAGATATGGGTAATACTTGATGAAACATAAGTCTGAAACATCTGAAAAGTTCAAAGAATTTCAGAGTGAAGTGGAAAATCATCGTAACAAGAAAATAAAGTTTCTACGATCTGATCATGGAGGAGAATATTTGAGTTACGAGTTTGGTCTTCATTTGAAACAATGCGGAGTAGTTTTGAAACTCATGCCACCCGGAACACCACAACGTAATGGTGTGTCCGAACGTTGTAACCGCACTTTATTGGATATGGTGTGATCTATGATGTCTCTTACAGATTTACAGCTATCGTTTTGGGGTTATGCTTTAGAAACGGCTGCATTCACATTAAATAGGGCACCATCTAAATCCGTTGAGACGACGCCTTATGAACTGTGGTTTGGCAAGAAACCAAAGTTGTCATTTCTGAAAGTTTGGGGTTGCGATGCTTATGTGAAAAAACTTCAACCTGATAAGCTCGAACGCAAATCGGAGAAATGTGTCTTCATAGGATATCCAAAGGAAACTATTGGATACACCTTCTAACACAGATCCGAAGGCAAGACTTTTGTTGCTAAATTCGGAAACTTTCTGGAGAAGGAGTTTCTCTCGAAAGAAGTGAGTGGGAGGAAAGTAGAACTTGACGAGGTAACTGTACCTGCTCCCTTATTGGAAAGTAGTACATCACAGAAAACTGTTTCAGTGACACCTACACCAGTTAGTGAGGAAGCTAATGATGATGATCATGAAACTTAGATCAAGATACTATTGAACCTGGTAGGTCAACCAGATTAAGATCCGCACCAGAGTGGTACGGTAATCCTATTCTGAAGGTCATGTTACTTGACCATGGCGAACCTACGAACTGTGAAGAAGCGATGGTGAGCCCAGATTCCGCAAAATGGCTTGAGGCCATGAAATCTGAGATGGGATCCATGTATGAGAACAAAGTGTGGACTTTGGTTGACTCGCCGATTATCGACAAGCCATAGAGAATAAATGGATCTTCAAGAAGAAGACTGACGCTGACGGTAATGTTACTGTCTACAAAGCTCGAGTTGTTGCGAAAGGTTTTCGACAAGTTCAAGGGGTTGGCTACGATGAGACTTTCTCACCCGTAGCTATGCTTAAGTCTGTCCGAATCATGTTAGCAATTACTGCATTTTATGATTATGAAATTTGGCAAATGGATGTCAAAACTGCATTCCTGAATGGATTTCTGGAAGAAGAGTTGTATATGATGCAACCAGAAGGTTTTGTCGATCCAAAGGGTGCTAACAAAGTGTGCAAGCTCCAGCGATCCATTTTTGGACTGGTGCAAGCCTCTCGGAGTTGGAATAAACGTTTTAATAGTGTGATCAAAGCATATGGTTTTATACTGACTTTTGGAGAAGCCTGTATTTACAACAAAGTGAGTGGGAGCTCTGTAGCATTTCTAATATTATATGTGGATGACATATTATTGATTTTGGAAATGATATAGAATTTCTGGATAGCATAAAAGGATACTTGAACAAGAGTTTTTCAATGAAAGACCTCGGTGAAGCTACTTACATATTAGGCATAAAGATCTATAGAGATAGATCAATAAGCTTAATTGGACTTTCACAAAGCACATACCTTGATAAAGTTTTGAAGAAGTTCAAAATGGATCAAGCAAAGAAAGGGTTCTTACCTATGTTACAAGGTGTGAAGTTGAGTCAGACTCAATGCCCGACCACTTCAGAAGATAGAGAGAAAATGAAAATTGTTTCCTATGCTTTAGCCATAGGCTCTATCATGTATGCAATGTTGTGTACCAGACCTGATGTGTCCTTACTATTAGTTTAGCAGGGAGATACCAAAGTAATCCGGGAGTGGATCACTGGACAGCGGTCAAGAACATCCTGAAATACCTGAAAAGGACTAAGGATATGTTTCTCGTTTATGGAGGTGACAAAGAGCTCGTCGTAAATGGTTACGTCGATGCAAGCTTTGACACTGATCCGGACGATTCTAAATCACAAACCGGATACGTGTTTATTGTGAACAGTGGACCTGTAAGTTGGTGCAGTTCTAAGCAAAGCGTCGTGGCGGGATCTACGTGTGAAGCGCAGTACATAGCTGCTTCGAAAGCAGCAAATGAAGGAGTTCATATCCGATCTAGGTGTCATACCTAGTGCATCGGGTCCAATGAAAATCTTTTGTGACAATACTGGAGCAATTGCCTTGGCAAAGGAATCCAGATTTCACAAGAGAATCAAGCACATCAAGAGACGCTTCAATTCCATCCGTGATCAAGTCAAGGAGGGAGACATAGATATTTGCAAAATACATACGAATCTGAATGTTGTAAACCCGTTGACTAAGCCTCTTCCACGAGCAAAACATGATCAGCACCAAGACTCCATGGGTGTTAGAATCATTACTGTGTAATCTAGATTATTGACTCTAGTACAAGTGGGAGACTGAAGGAAATATGCCCTAGAGGCAATAATAAAGTTATTATTTCTTTCCTCATATCATGATAAATGTTTATTATTCATGCTAGAATTGCATTAATTGGAAACTTAGTACATGTGTGAATACATAGACAAACAGAGTGTCACTAGTATGCCTCTACTTGACTAGCTCGTTGATCAAAGATGGTTAAGTTTCGTAGCCATAGACATGAGTTGTCATTTGATAAATGGGATCACATCATTAGGAGAATGATGTGATTGACTTGACCCATTCCGTTAGCTTAGCATTTGATCGTTTGGTTTATTTCTATTGCTTTCTTCATGACTTATACATGTTCCTATCACTATGAGATTATGCAACTCCCGAATACCGGAGGAACACTTTGTGTGCTACCAAATGTCACAACGTAACTGGGTGATTATAAAGGTGCTCTACAGGTGTCTCCTATGGTGTTTGTTGAGTTGGCATAGATCGAGATTAGGATTTGTCACTCCGATTGTCGGAGAGGTATCTCTGGGCCCTCTCGGTAATGCACATCATTATAAGCCTTGCAAGAAATATGACTAATGAGTTAGTTGCGGGATGATGCATTACAGAACGAGTAAAGAGACTTGCCGGTAACAAGACTGAGCTAGCTATTGAGATACCGACGATCGAATCTCGGGCAAGTAACATACTGATGACAAAGGGAACAAAGTATGTTGTTATGCGGTTTGACCGATAAAGATCTTCGTAGAATATGTAGGAGCCAATATGAGCATCCAGGTTCCGCTATTGGTTATTGACCGGAGACGTGTCTCGGTCATGTCTACATAGTTCTGGAACCCATAGGGTCCGCACGCTTAACGTTCGGTGACGATCGGTATTATGAGTTTATGTGTTTTGATGTACCGAAGGTAGTTCAGAGTTCCGGATGTGATCACGGACATGACGAGGAGTCTCGAAATGGTCGGGACGTAAAAAACTGATATATTGGATGACTATATTCGGACACCGGAAGTGTTCCGGGTGGTTTCGGGTATAACCGGACTGCCGGAGGGGTTACCGGAACCCCCCCGAAGAACTAATGGGCCACATGGGCCTTGGTGGAGAGAGAGAGAGGGCCGGCTAGGGCAGGCCGCGCCCCCTCCCCTTATGGTCCAAATTGGACTAGGGAAGGGGGGTGGCGCCCCCCTTTCCTTCTCCCTCTCCTCCTTCCTTTCCCACTCCTAGTAGGAGTTGGAAAGGGGAGTCCTACTCCTACTAGGAGGAGGACTCCTCCTCTCCTGGCGCGCCACAAGGGCCGGCCGGCCTCCCCCTTGCTCCTTTATATACGGGGGCAGGGGGCACCCTAAGACACACAAGTTGATCATTGATCTCTTAGCTGTGTGCGGTGCCCCCCTCCAGCATAATCCACCTCGGTCATATCGTAGCGATGCTTAGGCGAAGCCCTGCGTCGGTAACTTCATCATCACCGTCATCACGCCGTCGTGCTGACGAAGCTCTCCCTCGACACTCTGCTAGATCGTGAGTTCGTGGGACGTCACCGAGTTGAACATGTGCAGATCGCGGAGGTGCCGTATCTTCGGTACTAGGATCGGTCGATCGTGAAGACGTACGACTACATCAACCGTGTTGACATAACGCTTCCGCTTACGGTCTACGAGGGTACGTAGACAACGCTCTCCCCTCTCATTGCTATGCATCACCATGATCTTGCGTGTGCGTAGGAATTTTTTTGAAATTACTACGTTCCCCAACAATGCCCATACGTACAACTATGGCTACTATTTTGCGGATGGCATCTACCCAAGGTGGCAAAAATTTGTAAAGCCGTTGTCGGCACCGCAAGGTAAGAAAAATCTTTATTTCCACAATGCTCAAGTGGCGGCTAGGAAAGATGAATAGAGAGATTTTGGGATTTTACAAGCCTAATTTACTATTGTGAGAGGACCTGCTAGATTTTGGGATCAAAATATCCTTTGGTACATCATGAACGCTTGTGTGATCATGCATAACATGATCATCGAGAACGAGAGCGTGCAAGATTTGGACTACTCTCAGTATGAGTTGATGGGACACCCCGTGCAGGTGCGGAGGAGGGTTGAAAGGG
This sequence comes from Triticum urartu, assembly GCF_003073215.2. Taxonomy (NCBI): domain Eukaryota; kingdom Viridiplantae; phylum Streptophyta; class Magnoliopsida; order Poales; family Poaceae; genus Triticum; species Triticum urartu. The sequence goes on along the minus strand of NC_053022.1, from coordinate 433,632,406 downwards.
TGGCCCGCTTTGTTGCCTCTTATCATGTCATTCGACGTGCCGAAATGCATGATGAACTTCAGAAGGATCTAGCTAGTCGAGGAGTGGTGGGTATGGAATGGGCGACAAAACGCATGATGTTGTATGTTTGTTGTAGTGTTATTTGTTGTATTGTATTGAATTATTTGTTCTATTGGCCATGAACTATTTGTTGTATTAAAGTTTAATTATTTGTTTGAGTTGTAATAATAATTGAACTATTTTTTGTCGATTTATTTTGTGTGTGTTTGATCTTATTTGTTTCACATGGAATGCACAATGTTGTTTGGGCTGGGCGCGCGCGCTCTATTTTGTCACGCCTGCTGAAGCGGCGCTTTGGCGCGCTAAAAAATTCCAGCGCCTGGTGAAGCAACTGTGTTGCCCGACGCGCAAAAGGGCTATTTCGGCGTTGTAAAACTTTTTTTGCACGTCGCGCCATAGCGCGTCTGTTGAAGATGCTCTGAGGCGTCGCCGTCATCAGTACTGATCAAAGTCAGAACTAAGTTTTCACTTGTTCCCAATCTTCCCCAATAGACGACCACAAGCATTAGACATGTTTGCCATGCCCCACTACATACTCAAGATGGAATTATCCAATGACTTGGCGCATACTCCAAGATCCGTTTCAATCATCGACATGTTTATCCCATGATGTAACTCACCTACATGTAACCCTAGGTACCCTCGGTGTCTATATAAGCCGAGGGGTTTAGACCGTGGGGTTATATTCATTCACATACAATCTCGAGGTAGGTCATCTTATACTTTGTACCCCATCCACAATCAATACAACAGAAGCATGACGTAGGGTTTTACCTCTTCGGGGGGACCTGAACTTGGGTAAAACATCGTGTCCCCTCTTTGTCATATTACTATTAAGCCAAGATCACCAGCACGGGACCCCCTACCCGAGATCCGCCGGATTCAACTCTGGCATGCGGAATGGGTGGGGGTATATATAGGCAGCACCAAAAATCCAACTGTGAAACACATTTATTATATATTTGGTGGGATCGGGTGAAATACTCTGTCGGACCTAATAGTACAAAAGATTTGAACTTTAGGCTTTTCGGTGAGACGGGAGAAAAGCTAACCTAAGCATTTTCCACACTTCGGTGTCACCGATTGAACCCATTCAGAATTTCCGAAATGATTGCAGTTGGTTGATACGTCTCCAATGTATCTATAATTTTTGCTTGTTCCATGCTGTTATATAATCAATCTTGGATGTTTTACAATAATTTTATATCATTTTTGGGGACTAACCTATTGACATAGTGCCCAGTGCCAGTTGATGTTTTTGCTTGTTTTTTCCCTTCGCAGAAAATCCTTACCAAACAGAGTCCAAATGCCACAAAACTTGTTGGTGATTTTTTTGGACCAGAAGACAGATGATGGGCCAAAGAAGCAACCAGGGGAGGCTCGTGGGGACCACAAGACACCAGGGCGCGCCTAGGAGCCCAGAAGCGCCCTGGTGGGTTGTGGGGCCCACAGGGGTCTCCTGCATCGCCTCTTCACCCTATAAATTCCCAAATATTTTAGAAACCCTAGAGAAGTCGTCGAAAAATCGTTTCAGCCGCCGCAAGTTCCAGAGCCACGAGATCAAATCTAGAGCCCTTTCTGGCACTCCGCTGGAGAGGAAAACGATCACGGAGGGGTTCATCATCCTCATTGGTGCTCCTCCGATGATGCGTGAGTAGTTCAAATCAGACCTACGGGTCCGTAGGCAGTAGCTAGATGGCTTCTTCTCTATTTGTTCTTCAATACAAAGTTCTCTTGGAGATCTATTTGATGTAATGACTTTGTGCGGTGTATTTGTTGGGATCCGATGAAATGTGAGTTTATGATCAAATTTGTATTGCTTTAATATCCATACTTGATTATTATAGCCTCGTATTTCTTCTCCGATATTTGGGTTTTGTTTGGCCAATTTAATCTATTTATCTTGCAATGGCAAGAGGTGCTTTGTGATGGGTTCAATCTTGCGGTGTCCTTTCCCAGTGACAGAACGGGCAGCAAGACACGCATGCATCGTTGCCATTAAGGATAAAAAGATGGGGTCTATTCCTACATGAATAGATCTTGTCTACATCATGTCATCATTCTTATTGCATTACTCCGTTTCTCCATGAACTTAATACACTAGATGCATGCTGGATAGCGGTCGATGTGTGGAGTAATAGTAGTAGATGCAGGCAGGAGTCGGTCTACTAATCTTGGACGTGATGCCTATATACATGATCATTGTGTTGGATATCATCATGATTATTCGCTTTTCTATCAATTGCCCAACAGTAATTTGTTTACCCACCGTGTGCTATTTCTCCAGAGAAGCCACTAGTGAGACCAAGCAAACTATGGGGACCTGCCAATGGCGGAGCTGATTGCCGTGGTAGCGTGGTATATCTGGTGGCAACGACGCCAGTTTGTGAGTGGTGAGACTATCCAATCGACTGATCGTACGGGCGTTTCTATCAAAGCACTGGCCACAAACTTTATAAGAGCAATGACTCCCAATCAACCAATTCGAAAGCATGATCACATGTGGAAGAGACCGCCTTAGGGTTTAGTTAAGGTCAATGTGGACACCGCATTTCATCATGACACGCAATCGGGTGCCACGGGAGCTGTTGCACGTAATGATAAGGGGAATTTTCTGGTTGCAGCTAACTGGTTTTTACCACATGTTACCAATGTCAGTTGTGTAGAATTGAGTACGATTTGTAATGGGCTCTATCTGGCAGCAAACGTTGGAGGTAACTGAGTGATCGTTGAATCAGATAGTACATTTGCGGTACAAACCTTGAACCAGTATGAGGACTACTTCAGCCCTGAAGTGAGAGCAAGGAATCAGATAGTACATTTGCGGTACAAACTTTGAACCAGTATGAGGACTACTTCGCCCCTGAAGTGACAGTAAGCGAATGCCATAACCTTGCTAATGAGTTTGGGAAAGTTTTGTATGATCATTGCTTCCGTGAAGCAAATGAGATAGCAGATTATTTAGCAAAGCTTTGCTTTAGGTCTAGAGCTTCTTCACTTTGGGTTTCCAACTCTCGTGACTCTATTTCTCATATGCTTGTAAATGACCTATCTATTATTTGAGAAATAAAGTCGTATTATTGTAAAGAAAGGTAATGAACAATATGATATGGCCCGCTGTGTAAAGTCTATAAATACTAGACGACCGAGTAGCTACCCGGGGAAGGAACCAAACACGCCTTGCCCAGGCTCCATCCAAGCAGCAGTTTTTACCAGGCAGGTATTTTCTCATTTCAAAATCATTTGGATACACAGGACTTGAGTGGAAATGCCTCGACGAGGATTTTCCACCAATTGAATTTGTTCATTTCACGATAGCATTTGAACAATTTGCTGTATGGGGATATGTATGTAATAAATGCGAGACACAACTAGTCAATTCAAGATGAATTTCTTCCATACAAAAGCTAGTCAATTCTGCAGGCGTTGCTAGGAATACAAAAGCTAGTGAGTTTCTTCCATACAAAAGCTAGTTAATTCAAGATTGATTTTTTTCAATACCCGCTCCAAGACATTACCAACAGGCGTTGCTAGGAATAATGCAGCCTGGAATCTTTATGGAACCAGCGCCAAGACATTACCAACACAACTACACAGCTGTTATCTTAACAAACACAACTACGCAGCTCCTATCTTGTCCTTGGGAATTAATCCTATCAGTTCTGCAATCTTCAGCTTCTTCCTGGCGTACTGCTCATACGTTCCAGAACACAAACTCTGAAAATGGAAAGAGTAAGATACTACATAAAAAATTACAGGTGGATACAATGTTGTTTGACAATATCTACCCAACAAACATACCGTCCAACGAATTTCTTGTGCAATCAGCTCACGGGCTTTATATTCTGGAACCTATAGAGACACAAAAGAAAGAAATCACACGAGAATATAACAGGAACCAATGGATGCTAAGATAACGCCATACTATACTTACACTGTCACTAATGCCTTTTGTGCACCGAGCAAACTACAAAGAAAGAAGACCAAATCAATTTGCATTGTAAAAGAATATATTGATTTATAACAGAAGCAATCACATATAGAACGCCTGTGGAACAAAAAACCTACAACACGCTCCATGTTGGAATCGCCGTAATTCAGCTCATACTTCATACTGCGGTCGTGTGCTGAATACAAGTTTTCACCATAAACTTGCTCAAGAGCATCTCTGAAACTCAGCTGAACATTGTCCAAGGGAAAAATAAATAACATCACCAAGCATAAGTAGAGAGAAAGTATTCACAAAACACAATCATCAGTAAAATAACAATGTTGTGTTTTGAAAAGGCTGATGTGCAGCGCTGACCTGATGATTATCATTGACCCGCTTCCAAATCTGATAGAAGACACCATCACGATCTTTCTCAAACATGAGATCCATGCGTGCATTCCATATATACTCCTGAATTTAACCGAAAGAATGCAATTGTTAAATACAACTATAACAAGGGCCGAATATCTAACTGAGCAAGGGATAGAGGAATTCTACATGCAAACCAGCAGCTGCTAGTTCCAGAGTCATGTTCTGAAACCCAGCTGCGATCCTACATGCTTGGAATGTGGCCTTTGAATGTATACGCGCCCACTAAATAATAGAACAGACAAGTTATTGTGGTGGTGCAACATTTATATAGAGATTTTTTGCAATTTCATGGTTTTGAGAGGTCAAATATGCATACCTCAATAGACGACTCATTTGTCAGCAAATACTGTTCAAGCCACTGTCAAGAACAAACATTGTTAGTCCAAGAAAATAAAAATACTGAACAAAGCTCTAAACTTGAACTAGCTGATGATTCCAAAAGGCATACTTTAATTTCCTTCACAATTGTTTCCCAGTATTGGAGATAATCTCTATCAGCGTCAGGGGTGCTATAAAATGCTCGGTATCTACTCCACCTTGTATACTCAAGGCCACCCTGCATCCGAGTAAAACAACAGGAAAACGACATAGTTCAGCTGTCCTGAGAATAACAAGCACTGAACATAAGCGAACAGGATGCTCTTAAGAGTACTGATTAGAGTACTTATGAAGTTTGAGAAGAGCCAAATAACACATAGTACTTGAACGTGTCAAAAATATACGGGGACTCGAAAAAAGGGGCAAACTTTGTTTATGCGTACGAAAACAGGATAGTAGTTTTATTCTGGGAGCAGCCTATAGCATGTGCGCCCAACTGAGGTTTTAGGACTTGTTCCATCCAAATAAAAATTGAAAATTAATCTCTGTTTGATTTTAACTGAAAGACCCCGCTAATTTATTAAAAGAACCCATATTCTAATATGTGCTTAATCTCCAAATGCTGCAATTTTCTTAGTTTTAGTGTTGAGTTTGTCCAAGGACCTTATGTATGCCTCTTAAACTCAGACTTAAAAGTCAAGCTACAAAGAAGTTACTTTCATATTAAGCAATTTTTTGCTACTGTCCATTCAAAGGGCAAATCAATAAGAAACTGGTTACCGACTGCATTTGTACATAGTATTAAATGTAGATGCATTACATAAATAAGTGCAGCGAATACGGTAATGACACTTACATCATTGAAAATGACTAGCCGCTGGTAGTCGCTCAAGGACTTTTTGTAACAGAGTTCGGAATCAAAATACCAACCAAAGAAGCCATCTTGGACGTAGTGAAAGAAGTAGTCGTTCTTGACGATAAGCTCTGGAGGGTACTTGCGTTCCAACGCAGCATCATCAATCTTGTCAACCGGCACTCCTTTCAGCAGCTACATACACAGATGGAGTAAGTACATAAGAGGGCATAACTCATTTTTCATGTATGGATGTATGTATGATAGATTAATAATGATAAACAGACAGGAAGGAGCATTGATGTGTGGGACAAATTAACTAACCAGGCAAGCTTTGATGCGATAAAGCGCATACTTGAGATGGAACTTGTTGGTCTCCTCTTGGTCCAGTTCGGTGTAAGTCTCAATTTCAGTCATGCGGGCCCCTAGCTTTTCACAGTCGCTTTTGTGTTGCTGCTTCGTGATAGCATCATTGGCCGGTTCAGCAACAACAACGACGGCCGAATCTTGTGAATCTCTGTCTCGTCCCTCCTGGGTCTCCTCGTTCAAGAAACACTGGATTTGATATTGTACTAGAGCAGCTCGCGACTCATCATCATGGAAAGATTTACGGGTAAGGGCTTCCAGGATTTCACGGGAAGGGATGTTTGACAAACCGGCGAGCTCCCATTCCGAGCCGACTGGCAATTCCAATTGGGCGAGGCGCGAGGCAACAATTTCATGGTACCTTGGCTCTGTTGCAGGCTCGTCGGGCGGCGGAGAGCCTCCATCGGAATCGACGACGGATCCAGACATAGCAGGCTCGTCGTCGGGGAGTCCGGGCGGCGGAGAGCCTCCATCCACACGGCTGCTGCTATCAGAGTCCGGATCGACAAGGGATCCAGACAAGGATGCGCCACCGTCACCAAGGCGCCGGCGGGACACT
>NC_053022.1:433612916-433624887 GCF_003073215.2 Triticum urartu | reverse complement strand
CAGTGGGAGTTAATTTTCCAGATAAGATAGTGATTGACAGAGTTCTCTAGTCACTATCACCAAGCTACTAGAACTTCATGATAAACTATAATATGCAAGGGATGACGAAAATGATTCCCGAGCTCTTCGTGATGCTGAAATCAGCGAAGGTAGAAATCAAGAAATAGCATCAAGTGTTGATGGTTAACAAGACCACTAGTTTCAAGAAAAGGGGCAAGGGAAAGAAATGGAAACTTCAAAAGAATGGCAAGAAAGTTTCCACTGCCATGAAGAAGCCCAAAGCTAGACCCAAGCCTGAAACTAAGTGCTTCTACTACAAAGGAAATGGTCACTGGAAGTGGAACTACCCTAGATACTTGGAGGATAAGAAGGATGGCAAAAGTGAACAAAGGTATATTTGATATACATGTTTTTTATTTGTACTTTACTAGTGTTTATAGCAACCCCTCGGTATTTGATACTGGTTTAGTTGCTAAGAGTAGTAACTCGAAACATGAGTTGCAAAATAAACAGAGACTAGTTAAGGGCGAGGTGATGATGTGTGTTGGATTACAAGGTTGATACGATCACCATCGCACACTCCCTCTACCTTCGGGATTAGTGTTGAACCTGACATAAATGTTATTTGGTGTTTGTGTTGAGCATGAATATGATAAGATCATGTTTATTGCAATACGGTTATTCATTTAAGTCAGAGAATAATTGTTGTCCTGTTTACATGAATTAAACCTTCTATGGTCATACACCCGAGGTGAATGTTTTATTGAATCTCGATCGTAGTGATACACATATTCATAACATTGATGCCAAAAGATGCAAAGTTGATAATGATAGTGCAACATATTTGTGGCACTGCCGTTTAGGTCATATTGGTGTAAAGCGCATGAAGAAACTCCATGCGGATGGATTTTTGGAATCACTTGATACTTGCAAACCATGCCTCATGGGCAAGATGACTAAGACTCCGTTCTCCGGAACAATGGAGCGAGCCACTGACTTATTGGAAATAATACATACCAATGTATGCGGTCAATGAGTGTTGAGGCTCGCAGCAGGTATCATTATTTTTTAACCTTCACAGATGATTTGAGCAGATATGGGTATATCTACTTAATGAAACACAAGTCTGAAACATTTGAAAAGTTCAAAGAATTTTAGAGTGAAGTGGAGAATCATCGTAACAAGAAAATAAAGTTTCTATGATCTGATCGCGGAGGAGAATATTTGAGTTACAAGTTTGGCCTTCATTTAAAACAATGTGGAATAGTTTCACAACTCATGCCACCTGGAACACCACAACATAATGGTGTGTCCGAATGTTGTAACCGTACTTTATTGGATATGGTGCGATCTATGATGTCTCTTACCAATTTACCACTATCGTTTTGGGGTTATGCATTAGAGACAGTTGCATTCACGTTAAATAGGGAACCATGTAAATCCGCTGAGATGACACCGTATGAACTGTGTTTTGGAAAGAAACCTAAGCTCTCGTTTCTTAAAGTTTGGGGTTGCGATGCTTATGTGAAAAAATTTCAGCCTGATAAGCTCGAACCCCAAATCGGAGAAATCTGTCTTCATAGGATACCCAAAAGAAACTATTGGGTACACCTTCTATCACAGATCCAAAGGCAAGATCTTTGTTGCTAGCAATGGATCATTTCTAGAGAAGGAGTTTCTCTCAAAAGAAATGAGTAGGAGGAAAGTAGAACTTGATGAGTTAATTGTACCTTCTCTCGAATTGGAAAGTAGCTCATCACAGAAATCAGATCCAGTGATGCCTACACCAACTAGAGAGGAAGCTAATAATAATGATCATGAAACTTCAGATCAAGTTACTATCAAACCTCGTAGGTCAACCAGAGCATGTTCCGCACCAGAGTGGTACGGTAATCCTGTTCTGGAAGTCATGTTACTAGACCATGACGAACCTACGAACTATGAGGAAGCGATGATGAGCCCAGATTCCGATAAATGGCTTGAGGCCATGAAATCTGAGATAGGATCCATGTATGAGAACAAAATATGGACTTTGGTTGACTTGCCCGATGATTGGCAAGTCATAGAGAATAAATGGATCTTCAAGAAGAAGACTGACGCTGATGGTAATGTTACTGTCTACAAAGCTCAACTTGTTGCGAAAGGTTTTCGACAAGTTCAAGGAGTTGACTACGATGAGACCTTCTCACCTGTATCTATGCTTAAGTCTGTCTGAATCATGTTAGCAATTGCCGCATTTTATGATTATGAAATTTGGCAAATGGATGTCAAAACTGCATTCCTTAATGGATATCTTAAAGAAGAGTTGTATATGATGCAACCAGAAGGTTTTGTTGATCCTAAAGGTGCTAACAAAGTGTGCAAGCTCCAGCGATCCATTTATGGACTGGTGCAAGCATCTCGGAGTTGGAATATATGCTTTGATAGTGTGATCAAAGCATATGGTTTTATATAGACTTTTGGACAAGCCTGTATTTACAAGAAAGTGATTGGGAGGTCTGTAGCATTTCTACTTATTACTTGGATGACATATTGTTGATTGGAAATAATACAAAATTTTTGGATAGCATAAAAGGATACTTGAATAAGATTTTTTTTCAATAAAAGACCGCGGTGAAGCTGCTTATATATTGAGGATCAAGATCTATAGAGATAGATCAATATGCTTGATTGGACTTTCACAAAGCACATACCTTGAAAAGATTTTGAAAGAGTTCAAAATGGATCAGTCAAAGAAAGGGTTCTTACCTGTGTTACAAGGTGTGAAGTTGAATAAGACTCAAAACCCGACCACGGCAGAATATATAGAGAGAATGAAAGTCATTCCATATGCCTCAGCCATAGGTTCTATAAATTGTGCTATGTTGTGTACTAGACCTATAGTGTACCTTACCATGAGTTTGGCAAAGAGGTACGATAGTGATCCAGGAGTGGATCACTGGACAACGGTCAAAGTTATCCTTAGTTACCTAAGAGGAGTAAGGAAATATTTCTCGGTTATGGAGGTGATAAAGATAAAGAGTTACATCGATGCAAGCTTTGACACTAATCTAGATGACTCTGAGTCTCGATCTGGATGCTGATATGTCTCCAACGTATCTATAATTTTTTTATTGTTCCATGCTATTATATTGTCTGTTTTGGATGTTTAATGGGCTTTATTATGCACTTTAATATTATTTTTGGGACTAACCTATTAACCGAGAGGCCCAGTGCAAATGGTGTTTTTGCCTATTTCAATGTTTCGCAGAAAAGGAATATCAAACGAAGATCCAAACAAAATGAAACCTTCGCGAGGGAATCTTTTTTAGAACGGACGCAATCCAGGAGACTTGGAGTGGGTCAAGAAGTAAGCGAGGCGGCACGAGGTAGGGCAGGCGCGCCCTCCACCCTCAGTGGGCCCCACAAAGCTCCACCGACCTACTTCTTTCGCCTATATATACTCTTATACCCTGAAAACCATCTAGGAAAGCCACAAAACCACTTTTCCACCGCTGAACCTTCTGTACCCGTGAGATCCCATCTGGGGACCTTTTTCCGGCGATCTCGGAGGGGGATTCGATCACGGAGGGCTTCTACATCAACACCATAGCCTCTCCGATGATGTGTGAGTAGTTTACCACAGACCTTCGGGTCCATAGTTATTAGCTAGATGGCTTCTTCTCTCTCTTTGGATCTCAATACAAAGTTCTCCTCGATGTTCTTGGAGATCTATTCGATGTAATTCTTTTTGCGGTGTGTTTGCACGAGATCCAATGAATTGTGGGTTTATGATTAAGATTATCTATGAACAATATTTGATTCTTCTCTGAATTCTTATATGCATGATTTGATATCTTTGCAAGTCTCTTCGAATTATCAGTTTGGTTTGGCCTACTAGATTGATCTTTCTTGCAATGGGAGAAGTGCTTAGCTTTGGGTTCAATCTTGCGGTGCTCGATCCCAGTGACAGAAAGGGAACCGACACGTATTGTATTGTTGCCATCGAGGATAAAAAGATGGGGTTTATATCATATTGCTTGAGTTTATCCCTCTACATCATGTCATCTTGCCTAATGCGTTAACTCTGTTCTTATGAACTTAATACTCTAGATGCATGCTGGATAGCGGTCGATGTGTGGAGTAATAGTAGTAGATGCAGAATCGTTTCGGTCTACTTGACACGGACTGTGATGCCTATGTTCATGATCATGCCTAGATATCATCATAACTATGCACTTTTCTATCAATTGCTCGGCAGTAATTTGTTCACCCACCGTAATATATGCTATCTTGAGAGAAGCCACTAGTGAAACCTATGGCCCCCGGGTCTACTTTACATCATATTATTTTCCCGTCAACTAGCTATTTCTGTCGCCGTTTATTTTGCAATCTTTACTTTTCAATCTATACAACAAAAATACCAAAAATATTTATCTTATTATCTCTATCAGATCTCACTTTCGTAAGTGACCGTGAAGGGATTGACAACCCCTTTATCGCGTTGGTTGCGAGGTTCTTGTTTGTTTGTGCAGGTACTAGGTGACTTGCGTGTAGTCTCCTACTGGATTGATACCTTGGTTCTCAAAAACTGAGGAAATACTTACGCTACTTTGCTGCATCACCCTTTCCTCTTCAAGGAAAACCAACGCATGCTCAAGAGGTAGCAAGAAGGATTTCTGGCGCCGTTGCCGGGGAGATCTCAAGTCAAGAACACCAAGTACCCATCACAAACTCTTATCCCTCGCATTACATTATTTGCCATTTGCCTCTCGTTTTCCTCTCCCCCTACTTCACCTTTGCCGTTTTATTCGTCCTTCTTCCGTTCGTCTCTTTCCGCTTGCCTTTTGTGTGTTCGTTCTTAGTACGTTTTGTTGCCTTCATGTATGAAACTGGGGAGGTTACCGTTGAAAAGGATAATAGTAACAATGGGGGGGGGACGTTGATGATTTTGATTATCCTCATGAAGAACCTACTATTTTACACACTAAAAAGTTTCGGATCGGTAGTGGTAATATTATTGGAAAAGGAGTTATTCAAGATTTCTTTACTTGCGCCGGTGCTTTGCCCACCATGAACGGGTCTATTCTTCATAAAACTAATAGTCTTGCGGATGCTATATCTTTGCTCGTGGTTGAACTTGAAAGACAATTTATCCACATGCATCCTTGCATACAGAGGATTTTTCTAGAATTTTCTAATATAGAGCATTCTTCTGTTAAGCGAGCAGCTACCATCTTTTTAGCTCATGAGTTCAGATTTTTTAATAAAAGAGGCCAATGAAATTTTTGCGCATTATAGGGTGGATGCTGGCCGTCCTCCCATAGAAGCAATTCTTTCTATCAGGAAGACATAATGCGCTTACGATCTTTAGATCATGCTGCTTTTAATGAAAACCTTAGAAAAAAAGGTTCCTACCGATGTCCTAGTTGACAGGATTTCTGAACTTAATGATAATTTTGCTATCCAGAACAATGGGTTAGGTTTTTCCTTGAACAAAGGCTCATGACTTTTTGCCAAAAGAATGCTTATAATGATGAGTTGGTTGTGCAATATGAGGGGCCAAAGGAGGAACCAATACCTCTCGAGCATGATCTTGGGGACTTTTGTCCCATTAAATTTAGCCCTTTTGATTACTTTTGCTTGCCACAATGAAAACTTGCTGCTGAACGTAGGGAGTATGAGATGAGTTTTCATGATTTGCCTTATCATTATCATGGCAATACTAGATCTATTCTTGTTTTTATGCCTAGCTAGGGGCGATTAACGACTAGCGCTTGTTGGGAGGCAACCCAATTTTATTTTTCCTTGCTTTCTGTTTCCTGTTTAGTAATAAATAAATCATTCTATCTCTGTTATGATTGTGTTTTTTATGTTTTAATTAGTGTTTGTGCCAAGTAAAGCCTTTAGGATCTTCTTGGATGATTGTTATTTGATCTTGCTGAAAAAAACAGAAAGTATGCGCTCACGAGAATAATTTTCATTTTTAACCAGAGAGTGATAAAATACTGATTCCAAACTGCAAAGATCAATATACAAATTATTTAGCGTCCTAATTTCTCAGGATTTTGGTGTTACAGAAGTATTTGGAAACCTACAGATTACTACAGACTGTCTGTTTTTGACAGATTCTGTTTTTCGTGTGTTGTTTGCTTATTTTGATGAATCTATGGCTAGTATCGGGGGGTATGAACCATAGAGAAGTTGGAATACAGTAGGTTTAACACCAATATAAATAAAGAATGAGTTTATTACAGTACCTTAAAAGTGGTTGTTTCTTATACTAACGGAGCTCATGAGAGTTTTCTCGTTGAGTTTTGTGTTGTGAAGTTTTCAAGTTTTTGGGTAAAGATTTGATGGATTTCCGGAACAAGGAGTGGCAAGAGCCTAAGCTTGGGGATGCCCAAGGCACCCCAAGGTAAAATTCAAGGACAACCAAAAGCCTAAGCTTGGGGATGCCCCGGAAGGCATCCCCTCTTTCGTCTTCGTCTATCGGTAACTTTACTTGAGGCTATATTTTTATTCACCACATGATATGTGTTTTGCTTGGAGCGTCTTGTATGATTTGAGTCTTTGATTTTTAGTTTACCACAATCATCCTTGCTGTACACACCTTTTGGAGAGACACACATGAATCGGAATTTATTAGAATACTCTATGTGCTTCACTTATATCTTTTGAGCTAGATAATTTTGCTCTAGTGCTTCACTTATATTTTTAGAGCACGGTGGTGGTTTTATTTTATAGAATTTATGATCTTCTCATGCTTCACTTATATTATTTTGAGAGTATTTTTAGAACAGCATGGTAATTTGCTTGGTTATGAAATTAGTCCTAATATGATAGACATCAAGATGGGTATAATAAAAACTTTCATATAGAGTGCATTAAATGTTATGAGAAGTTTGATTCTGTATAGTTGTTTTGAGATATAAAGGTGGTAATATTAGAGTTGTGCTAGTTGAGTAATTTATGGAATTGAGAAATACTTGTGTTGAAGTTGGCAAGTCCCATAGCATGCACATATGGTAAACGTGTGACAAATTTGAAGCATGGGGTGTTCTTTGATTGCTTTCCTTATGAGTGGCGATCGGGGACGAGCGATGGTCTTTTCTTACCAATCTATCCCCCTAGGAGCATGCGCATAGTGCTTGGTTTTGATGACTTGTATATTTTTGCAATAATTATATGAGTTCTTCATGACTAATGCTGAGTCCATGGATTATACACACTCTCACCCTTCCATCATTGCTAGCCTCTTCGGTACCGTGCATTGCTCTTTCTCTCCTCGAGAGTTGGTGCAAACTTCGCGGGTGCATCCAAACCCCATGATATGATACGCTCTATCACACATAAGCCTCCTTATATCTTCCTCAAAACAGCCACCATACCTACCTATTATGGCATTTCCATAGCCATTCCGAGATATATTGCCATGCAACTTTCCACCGTTCCGTTTATTATGACACGCTCCATCATTGTCATATTGCCTTGCATGATCATGTAGTTGACATCGTATTTGTGGCAAAGCCACCTTCATAATTCTTTCATACATGTCACTCTTGATTCATTGCATATCCCGGTACACCGCCGGAGGCATTCACATAGAGTCATATTTTGTTCTAAGTATCGAGTTGTAATTCTTGAGTTGTAAAGTAAATAAAAGTGTGATGATTTTCATTATTAGAGCATTGTCCCATGTGAGGAAAGTTCTTCGAAAAAAAGAGAAAGGCCATAAAAAAGAGAGGCCCAAAAAATGAGAGAAAAAGAGAGAGAAGGGGCAATGTTACTATCCTTTTCCCACACATGTGCTTCAAAGTAGCACCATGATCTTCATGATAGAGAGTCTCTTATGTTGTCACTTTCATATACTAGTAATTTCAAAAAAATTTCTACGCACACGCCAGATCATGGTGATGTCATAGCCAACGAGAGGGAAGAGTTTCTCACGTACCCTCGTGTAGACGAAAGCGGAAGCGTTAGCAACAACGCGTTGATGTAGTCGTACGTCTTCACGGCCGACCGATCAAGCACCGAAACTTACGGCACCTCCGAGTTCTAGCACATGTTCAGCTCGATGACGATCCCCGACTCTGATCCAGCAGAATGTCGGGGAAGAGTTTCGTCAGCACGACGGCGTGTGACGAATCTTGATGTTCTACCGTCGCAGGACTTCGCCTAAGCACCACTACAATATTATCGAGGATTATGGTGGAGGGGGGCACCGCACACATGGCTAAGAGATCAATGATCAACTTGTGTGTCTATGGGGTGCCCCCTGCCCCCGTATATAAGGAGCAAGGGAGGGAGGCGGCCGGCCTATGAGGAGGGCGCGCCAAGGGGGGAGTCCTACTCCCACCGGGAGTAGGACTCCTCCTTCCCTGTTTGAGTAGGAGAGAAGGAAAGAGGGAGAGGAACAAGGAAAGTGGGGCACCCCTTGTCCATTCGGACCAGAGGGGGGCGCCTCCTTCCTTTGGCCTCTCTCCTCTATTCCCGTATGGCCCAATAAGGCCCAATACGTATTCCCGTAACTCTCCAGTACTCCGAAAAATACCCGAATCACTCGGAACCTTTCCGATGTCCGAATATAGTCGTCCAATATATCGATCTTTACGTCTCGACCATTTCGGGACTCCTCGTCATGTCCCCGATCTCATCCGGGACTCCGAACTCCTTCGGTACATCAAAACTCATAAACTCATAATATAACTGTCATCGAAACCTTAAGCGTGCAGACCCTACGGGTTCGAGAACAATGTAGACATGACCGAGACACGTCTCCAGTCAAAAACCAATAGCGGAACCTGGATGCTCATATTGGCTCCCACATATTCTACGAAGATCTTTATCGGTCAGACCGCATAACAACATACGTTGTTCCCTTTGTCATCGGTATGTTACTTGCCCGAGATTTGATCGTCGGTATCACAATACCTAGTTCCATCTCGTTACCGGCAAGTCTCTTTACTCATTCTGTAATACATCATATCGTAACTAACTCATTAGTTGCATTGCTTGCAAGGCTTAAGTGATGTGCATTACCGAGGGGGCCCAGATATACCTCTCCGACAATCGGAGTGACAAATCCTAATCTCGAAATACGCCAACCCAACATGTACCCTTGGAGACACCTGTAGAGCACCTTTATAATCACCCAGTTAAGTTGTGACGTTTGGTGGCACACAAAGTGTTCCTCTGGTAAACAGGAGTTGCATAATCCCATAGTCATAGGAACATGTATAAGTCATGAAGATAGCAATAGCAACAAACTAAATGATCAAGTGTTATGCTAACGGAATGGGTCAAGTCAATCACATCATTCTCCTAATGATGTGATCCTGTTAATCAAATGACAACTTATGTCTATGGTTAGGAAACATAACCATCTTTGATCAACGAGCTAGTCAAGTAGAGGCATACTAGTGACACTCTGTTTGTCTATGTATTCACACATGTATTATGTTTCCGGTTAATACAATTCTAGCATGAATAATAAACATTTATCATGATATAAGGAAATAAATAATAACTTTATTATTGCCTCTAGGGCATATTTCCTTCAGTCTCCCACTTGCACTAGAGTCAATAATCTAGTTCACATCGCCATGTGATTTAACACCAATAGTTCACATCACCATGTGATTAACACCCATAGTTCACATCGACATGTGACCAACACCCAAAGGGTTTACTAGAGTCAATAATCTAGTTCACATCGCTATGTGATTATCACCCAAAGAGTACTGAGGTGCGATCATTTTTTGCTTGTGAGAGAAGTTTAGTCAACGGGTCTGCCACATTCAGATCCGTAAGTATTTTGCAAATTTCTATGTCAACAATGCTCTGCACAGAGCTACTCTAGCTAATTGCTCCCACTTTCAATATGTATCCAGATTGAGATCTAGAGTCATCTGGATCAGTGTCAAAATTTGCATCGACGTAACCCTTTACGACAAATCTTTTGTCACCTCCATAATCGAGAAACATATCCTTATTCCACTAAGGATAATTTTGACCAATGTCCAGTGATCTACTCCTAGATCACTATTGTACTCCCTTGCCAAACTCAGGGCAGGGTATACAATAGGTCTGGTACACAGCATGGCATACTTTATAGAACCTATGGCTGAGGCATAGGGAATGACTTTCATTCTCTCTCTATCTTCTATCGTGGTCGGGTTTTGAGTCTTACTAAACTTCACACCTTTGTAACACAGGCAAGAACTCCTTCTTTGACTGTTCCAATTTGAACTACTTCAAAATCTTGTCAAGGTATGTACTCATTGAAAAACTTATCAAGCGTCTTGATCTATCTGTATAGATCTTGATGCTCAACATGTAAGCAGCTTCACAGAGGTCTTTCTTTGAAAAACTCTTTTCGACCATTTCTTTATGCTTTGCAGAATAATTCTACATTATCTCCGATCAACAATATGTCTTTCACATATACTTATTAGAAATGTTGTAGTGCTCCCACTCACTTTCTTGTAAATACAGGCTTCACTGCAAGTTTGTATAAAACTATATGCTTGATCAACTTATCAAAGCGTATATTCCAACTTCGAGATGCTTGCACCAGTCCATAGATGGATCGCTGGAGCTTGCATATTTTGTTAGTACCTTTAGGATTGACAAAACCTTCTGGTTGCATCATATACAACTCTTCTTTAATAAATCCATTAAGGAATGCAGTTTTGTCTATCCATTTGCCAGATTTCATAAAATGCGGCAATTGCTAACATGATTCGGACAGACTTAAGCATAGATACGAGTGAGAAACTCTCATCATAGTCAACACCTTGAACTTGTCGAAAACCTTTTTGCGACAATTCTAGCTTTGTAGATAGTAACACTACTATCAGCGTCCGTCTTCCTCTTGAAGATCCATTTAATCTCAATGGCTCACCGATCATTGGGCAAGTAAATCAAAGTACATACTTTGTTCTCATACATGGATCTCATCTCAGATTTCATGGCCTCAGGCCATTTCGCAGAATCTGGGCTCATCATCGCTTCCTCATAGTTCGTAGGCTCGTCATTGTCAAGTAACATGACCTCCAGAACAGGATTACCATACCACTCTGGTGCGGATCTCACTCTGGTTTACCTACAAGGTTCGGTAGTAACTTGATCTGAAGTTACATGATCATCATCATTAGCTTCCTCACTAATCGGTGTAGTAGTCACAGGAACAGATTTCTGTGATGAACTACTTTCCAATAAGGGAGCAGGTACAGTTACCTCATCAAGATCTACTTTCCTCCCACTCACTTCTTTCGAGAGAAACTCCTTTTCTAGAAAGGATCCATTCAAAGCAATGAATATATTGCCTTCAGATCTGTGATAGAAGGTGTACCCAACATTTTCTTTTGGGTATCCTATGAAGACGTACTTCTCCGATTTGGGTTAGAGCTTATCAGGTTGAAACTTTTTCACATAAGCATTGCAACCTCAAACTTTAAGAAACGACAACTTTGGTTTCTTGCCAAAACCACAGTTCATGTTGTGTCGTCTCAACAGACTTAGATGGTGCCCTTTTTTTAATGTGAATGCAGCTGTCTCTAATGCATAACCCCAAAACGATAGTGGTAGATCGGTAAGAGACATCATATATCGCACCATATCTAATAAAGTACGGTTATGACGTTCGGACACACCATTATGCTGTGGTGTTCTAGGTGGCGTGAGTAGTGAAACTATTTCACATTGTTTTTAACTGAAGGCCAAACTCGTAACTCAAATATTTTACTTCTGCGATCATATCATAGAAACTTTTATTTTTGTTATGATGATTCTCCACTTCACTCTGAAATTCTTTGAACTTTTCAAATATTTCAGACTTGTGTTTCATCAAGTAGATATACTCATATCTGCTCAAATCATCTGTGAAGATCAGAAAATAATGATACCTGCCATGAGCCTCAATATTCATGGACCACATACATCAGTATGTATGATTTCCAACAAATCTGTTGCTCACTCCATTGTTCCG
>NC_053022.1:433527392-433611916 GCF_003073215.2 Triticum urartu | reverse complement strand
TATGTTTCATTTTCGGATGATCAGTAGTGGTGCCCAGTTGGGGGTGATTGGGGCCGTGTCGCATGTTGGGTTCTCTTTTATTTTGGCGCCGTAGTCGGGCCATGAGTGTTTGGATGATGTAATGTTATTTATGTACTTGATTGACGTGGCGAGTGTAAGCCAACTATGTTATCTTCCCCTTATGATTTATATTACTTGGGATGTTGTGAAGATTGCCTAACTTGCGACATATGCCTTCAATGCGATTATGCCTCTAAGTCATGCCTCGACACGTGGGAGATATAGTCGCATCGAGGGTGTTACAAGTTGGTAATCAGAGCCTTCCCCGACCATAGGAGCCCCATTGCTTGATCGTTTTTAGCGGTCGAGTTGTGTCTAGAAAAATGTTTTGAGTAATTTAGGAATCATATATCAGAGAGTTTAGGAATTCTTTTTACTTCCCAGTCTCCTCATCGCTCTGGTAAGGCATCCCGACGTAGAGTTTTGACTCTTCTCTTCTCATATTTCACTAAAAAAAATTTCGGATCACGCGGGTATCTTGGAATCATTTCGATGGTTTTATGATGAGAACATTGTCTTGGTGCCTCATGTCAGGGGTTTAGTGGAAGTGTCCCGAGGAGTTGAGCTCTGAGGTGTTGTCATCATAATTTTATCGTTGTAGTTCTGGAATACCTGAGTCTAGTACGCCGACATCGAAAATCTCTTTTATGCAGTTCGTTGGTGAGATAACCTCGACGCCACCCAGTACTGGGGCGGGAGTTCGGGAGTATCGCCATAACTTGTATAACGGATGCTTTTTGAAGGTTGAGGTAGATGGTTTCCGAAGGTTTCTTGGTTATGTGTTGAAGGATGGATACAGCTGGATGTAGGATTTGCTAGTTTGGGTGAGATATTATGCTTCCCCTGTATCCCCAACACCTGATTGCATAACCGGAAAGGTTCGGGAGTTTCATAGGTGGGAATTCTAGTACCTCTAGTTCTTCTTCCACGGATATTGGTTTGATATTGGGATTTCTTACCGATTATTCGTTCTTGATCCATACCTTGTTGATTTATTTCTCTACCTTAATTCTACGTGGCTCCTCAATTTATGGATATGTGACCATTTCAAGAGGAATGCATTCGTTCATTTTGTTCGGATGTGAAGACTATATGTTGCAATTTTCATTCCGTTGGATTCAACTTCAATATTGTCTATCAATGTGCTAATAGTGGTCAACCTCTTCAGGATGGCTCCTCCAATGCGCACGACTCCGAATCCTGATCCGCCACCACCTCCACCTCCTCCAGAGGCATGGCAAGCTGTGATGGCCGCAACCAATGCAAACACACAGTTGATCATGCAAATTCTTCAAGAGCGCAATCAAGGCAACCAAGGGAATCAAGGCAGCAATCAGAATCACTTTGCTACACTCAACCAGTTCCTTGCTAACGGGCCAAAGACTTTCAGCAATTGTGTTGAGGCAACCGATGCTGACGATTGGCTAGTGGATCTGTGCAAGCATTTCGAGTGCAGTAACGTCAGGCCTGAGGACTTTGTCAAGTTCGCTTCCTTCCAACTCAAAGATCAAGCTGCAGAATGGTTCCAGCAGTACAAGGATTCCAGAGGTGGACGTGTTATCACCTGGGATGATTTCCGTCGAGATTTTCGAGCTCATCATATTCCCCAAAGCGTGGTTGAAAGCAAGCGTGAGGAATTCCGCAATCTGAAGCAAGGCTCTTTGTCCGTCTATGACTACAACAAGTTGTTCCAGAAGCTCGCCCGCTTTGCCAAGCAGGACGTCCCTGATGAGATGAGAAGAAATTCAGCTAGCTCTTATTCTCTTCGAGCCCTTGAGATACGACGAGTTCTACAACATGGCACTGAAGCAAGAGGCTGCTCAGTTGAAGTGTGATGCTTCCAAGAAGCGAGCCAGAGATGTTACTCCTTCTTCCTCTACTCAAGTGGCCAAGCAGCAGAAGTATTGGCTTCCTCCTCCTCCGTTCCATCAGCCGTATCAGCAGAAGAGCAAAGGTGGCAGTGGTTCTTCCCACCCACCCAACCCTGGCTTTCAAAACAAGACTTCGTCTCAAGCTCCAAGATCGAGCGCTCCGTATCACCGTCCGCTTTCAGAGGTCACGTGCAACAAGTGCCAACAGAAGGGTCACTATGCCAACAAGTGTTTCAACCAGAGGCGTCTTCCTCCTCCTCCTCCTGTCAGATCGGCAAGTACAGCTGTGGTCAAGCATAACCCCAAGCAGGCCAAGGTCAATTTGATGAATGCAGCTCAGGCAGAGGATTCTTCAGATGTCATCATGGGTAACCTTCCTGTTAACGATATTCCTGCAAGAGTTCTTTTTGACACGGGTGCATCGCATTGTTTCATGTCAAAGCCATTTTTTACCAAGCATGAGTTCGTTTCTTCTCATTTGGGTAAACAAATGGATATCGTTTCTCCTGGCAAACATCTAAGTGCAAGTCTGGAGGTGCCAGATGTTACTATCACATTGGGCGACTACAAGTTCCTTTCTTCCCCAATGGTTCTTGGTAACTCGGATATTGATCTTATTCTCGGAATGGATTGGCTTTCTAAGCACAAGGCTCAGCTTGATTGTGCAGCCAGGCAGATTCAATTGACTCATTCGTCTGAGGATGTAATTGTCTTTGACGCTCGTGATGATACCATCCGTCTATTTTCTCTCAATGAGAAGGGTGAATTGGATGCCATCTCGCAAATTCCAGTCATTTGTGAATATCAAGACGTCTTTCCAGAAGAGCTTCCAGGAATGCCTCCGCACCGGCCAGTTGAATTCGTTATTGATCTTGAGCCTGGCACGGAACCTGTGTGCAAGCGTCCTTACAAGCTCGGACCTGAAGAGTTGAAGGAGCTGAAGAAGCAACTCGATATTCAAGAGAAAATGGGTCTCATCCGGCCTAGTTCTTCTCCACGGGGTTGTGGTGTTCTTTTTGTGAAGAAGAAGGATGGAACGGACCGACTTTGTGTTGATTACCGTCCATTGAACAAGAAGACCATCAAGAACAAATACCCACTTCCCAACATCAATGAGCTGTTCGAACAACTCAAAGGTGCCCAAGTATTCTCCAAGCTTGATCTCCGTATGGGTTATCATCAGATTCAAATCCATGAGCAAGATATTCCTAAGACGGCTTTCAGGACAAGCTTTGGTTCATATGAATACACTGTCATGTCTTTTGGTCTCGTCAACGCTCCTCCGACGTTCTCTCGCATGATGAATTTCATCTTCAACGCCTACACCAATGACTTTGTTTTGGTCTATCTCGACGACATTCTGGTTTTCTCGAAGAACAAGGAAGATCATGCCAAGCATTTGCGTTTGGTTCTTGATAAGCTCAGAGAACATCAGTTCTACGCCAAGTTCTCCAAGTGTGAATTTTGGCTCGATGAAGTGCTTTATCTTGGTCATATCATCTCTGCCAAGGGCATTGCCGTAAATCCTGAGAAGGTGTCTGCAATTGTGAATTGGGAACCTCCTCAGAACGTGAAGCAACTCCGTAGCTTCCTCGGTCTCGCAAGCTATTGCCGAAGATTCGTTGAAAACTATTCTAAGATCGCGAAGCCTCTCTCAAATCTTCTCCAGAAGCACGTCAAGTACGTTTGGTCTCCGGAGTGTGACATTGCTTTCAACACTTTGAAAGAGAAATTGATCACTGCTCCAGTTCTGACTCCGCCTGATGAATCCAAGCCGTACGAGGTCTTTTGTGATGCCTCTGTCCAAGGTCTTGGCGCAGTATTGATGCAAGAGAAGAAAGTTGTTGCTTATACCTCTCGCCAATTGAAGCCTAATGAGAAGAACTACCCCACTCATGATCTCGAGTTGGCGGCAGTTGTGCATGCTCTTTTGACTTGGAGACATCTCCTATTGGGAAGAAAAGTGGACATTTTCACTGATCACAAGAGTCTCAAGTACATCTTCACTCAGCCTAATCTCAACCTCAGGCAAACTCGATGGGTCGAAATGATTCAAGAGTATAATCCGAGTATCGAGTATACTCCAGGCAAGGCCAATGTTATTGCTGACGCATTGAGCAGGAAAGCTTACTGCAACAGTCTGATTCTCAAGCCTTATCAACCTGAGCTTTGTGAAGCTTTCCGCAAACTTAATCTGCAAGTTGTTCCTCAACGTTTCGTCGCCAAACTTCTAGTCTCTCCTACCTTGGAAGACCAGATTCGCCAAGCCCAGCTTCTTGATGCTATGGTGAAAAAGGTGAAGATTGGGATTGCCAAGAGTCAACCCAAGTACAAGTGCTACAGCCTTGATGACAAGGATACTCTCTTCTTCGAGGATCGTATTGTGGTACCCAAAGGTGACCTTCGTAAAGTGATCATGAACGAGGATCACAATTCTCTCCTCTCCATCCACCCTGGGAGCACGAAGATGTATCAGGACCTCAAGCAAGCTTATTGGTGGACTCGAATGAAGCGCAAGATTTCTCAATTCGTGAATGAATGTGATGTCTGCAGAAGAGCGAAGGCAGAACACCAAAGGCCAGCTGGTCTCCTCCAACCTCTTGCCATTCCAGAATGGAAGTTTGACCACATTGAAATGGACTTCGTGACTGGGTTTCCTAAGTCCAAGCGTGGCAATGATGCTATATTCATTGTCATCGATAAACTCACCAAAGTGGCTCATTTTCTGCCTATCAAAAAGTCGATCACTGCAGCTCAATTGGCGGAACTCTATACCTCTCGAATTGTTTCTTTGCACGGTATTCCACAAGTGATCTCTTCAGACCGTGGCAGCATCTTTACCTCGAAGTTTTGGGATTATTTTCAGAAGGCCATGGGCACTAACATCTGCTTCAGCACAGCTTTCCATCCTCAAACAAGCGGTCAAGTCGAGCGTGTCAACCAGATTCTTGAAGATATGCTCAGGGCTTGTGTGATCTCCTTCGGCATGAAGTGGGAGGATTGTCTTCCTTATGCTGAATTCTCCTACAACAACAGTTTTCAAGCAAGTTCGGGCAAGGCCCCATTTGAAATTCTGTATGGCAGGAAGTGTCGTACCCCTCTCAACTGGTCTGAAACCGGTGAACGTCAGCTTTTGGGTAATGACTTAATCACAGAGGCAGAGGAAATGTGCAAAGTCATTCGTGATAACCTCAAAGCAGCCCAATCCCGTCAGAAGAGCTACTATGATAGTAAGCACCGTGATTTGGCTTTCGAGATCGGAGATCATGTTTACCTCCGCATCTCTCCTATGAAAGGTACTCGTTGCTTCGGTATCAAAGGGAAGCTTGCCCCCAGATACGTGGGACCTTTAAAGATCGTCAGCAAGAGAGGCGACCTCGCCTATCAACTCGAGCTTCCTTCAAACTTTGCAAATGTTCATGACGTGTTCCATGTCTCTCAGCTTCGGAAGTGCTTCAAGACTCCTGACCGCACCATCAACTTCGAGGACATTGAGCTCCAAGAAGATCTCTCTTATCGTGAGCACCCAGCTGCTATTCTTGAAGAGACTGAACGCAAGACCCGCAACAAGTCAATTAAATTTCTCAAAGTCAAGTGGTCACACCATTCCGACCGTGAAGCTACCTGGGAACGCGAGGATCACCTCCGTTCTGAGTACCCGACGTTCTTTCAGTCCTAGATCTCAGGACAAGATCCTTTCGTAGTGGTGGAGTGTTGTAACACCCCGGATGTAACTTTCCCAATTTGTACTCCTACTCTTGCCGTTTCCGGCCTTAAGTTAATTTATATTCTCGGGTTCGGGCTTTTGTCTCCGTGTTTTGTTGTCATTGTCATGCATCTCATGTCATGTCATCATGTGCATTGCATTTGCATACGTGTTCGTCTCATGCATTCGAGCTTTTTCCCCGTTCTCGGTTTTGCATTCCGGCGTTTCGTTCTCCTCCGGTGGTCATTTCTAGCTTTCTTTCGTGTGTGGGGATTAAACATTTCTGGATTGGACCGAGACTTGCCAAGCGGCCTTGGTTTACTACCGGTAGACCGCCTGTCAAGTTTCGTATCATTTGGACTTCGTTTGATACTCCAACGGTTAACCGAGGGACCGAAAAGGTCTCGTGTGTGTTGCAGCCCAACACCCCTCCAATTTGGCCCAAAACCCACCTAACTTTGCTCCATGATCTAGAGCGTTTGATCATGATCGCGTGGCCGAAAACCGCACCTCATTTGGACTCTCCTAGCTCCCTCTACCCCTATATATAGATCCCCACATTCCAAATCCCGGGCGAAACCCTAGAAATCGTCCCCGCGCCACGCCGGACAAAAATCCCGCCGCCGGACATTGTCCGCCCCGCCGCCCGCGCCAACCGCTCGCCGCCACATGGCGCCGCTGCACAGCCCCCGCCGCCGGCCCGGGTAGCCCGCGTTGGGCCCCCGCGGCCCACTCCCTCCGCCGCCGCGCGCCCGCGCCCTGCTCCTCTCCTCCCCGCGCTCCGGCCGCCGAGCCGCCATCGCCGCCGCGCCGCAGCCGCCGGACCTCGCCGCCCGGCGCCATCGTCGCCTCGCCGCCGCCGACCCCGCCGGTCGTCCTCTCCGTCGCCGGCCACCACCACCGGCGCCCGGCCGGACCTCCCCGCCTCTCCTTCGGCTCCGGAAGCCGACTCCGGCGAGCCCCGAGCACTGTTCCAGCGAGATCTGGCCACGCCCCGGTTTCCGTGCAAATCCTAGATCTCGGGGTGATTTTTTTTCGTTTAAGTCCTTGGAATTTTCAGTCCAAGTGCTCATGTTTGTAGCTCCGTAACTTTGCATCCGTAGCTCCGATTCATGCATATAGCATATCAAAATGTTCGTCTCAGAGAGTAGATCATTTCATTCCATTGCATCATTTTCATTTGAGTTCATCTTGATGCCCGAAATGCTGTTAGAAGAGGGCTACTTGAGTTAATTGTCAGATCTGCTGCTCCATTTAGGTTTTTGTCATTTTTGCCATGATTAATGTGTGCATGATATGCCCTGATGCTCTACATGTGTTTTGTTAAGGGTTTTGTCATCTTTCCAGAGATGCAACCCATGTATTTTTGTGATGTGTGTGGTGACTAGTGCAAGCTTGCAAATTGGTGCACTTGGTAATTCTGTTTTCAGGGACTTAGTAATTCCACCAAGTCCTTGAGCTGTTTATCTCATGATGCCATATGTTCTTGTTGTTTCCTAGTGATCCATGCCTCTTTTGAGGATGATCAGTAAGGATGTTTTGTTAATATTGTAGTGCTCTATCCATCCATGTCTTTGTTTGCAATTATGGAGCACCCTAGCTTGAGTCAATCGAGCTCTACTTTTGCTACTTTGTGAATCTGGGCAGATTGTCAACTTGTTTGCAATTTTGCCGGTGATGTTGTAGTTGATCCATGCATGCTATGCTATTGTTTTTTCCATGTCTAGCTTGCATTTTGTGCCTTCTTGTTGGGTGTATTCTTGTCTTGCCATGACTTGCACCTTAGTGAGTGCATCGAGCTCGTGAACATGCCTACTTGATTTATATTTCAGCTTGCTCCAGTTTTCACTAAGTCTGAAAACTGATTATGTTTTTGCTATGTTCACATGCTTGCAATTGTATTTTCTGATCCCTTTTGGCTCAAGGTCACTAAGGGACTTTTGTTAAGCTCTTTGAGTAGCTCCATGCCATGCTTTAAATTGCCATGTTCAGGTCCTGTAGCATGTAGTTTTGTTGCTCCCAAGAGTGCTACCTGATCTGAAATTCCAGACAAGTGTTGATTTCACTAAGTCTGAGATCTGTTTGCCATATGCAATTTTGCCATGCTTGTTTGAACCTGTTAATGTATGAATTGGCCGTAGCTAAGTGCTAGACTTTTGTTAAGCATGTTGTGTGAATCCCTGCCATGTATTTTGTTGTCATGTTTGGATGCTGTAGCATGTTCATCTCATTACATTTAGTTGGCTACTTGCTGTAAATCGCAGACCGGTGTCATATTTGAATCGCTTGCCATTTCCAAACCGTAACTCCGATTCCGGCGTTCTTTATATCGTTTTCAAGAAATGTCATCTCATCTTTCCAGTGGCACACTTGGTTTTCCAAGTTGAGTCCAGGTTCATGCATTTCCTGTCATATCTTGCTTTTTGCATCCCGCATCACATCCCGCATAGCATATCATCATTGCATCATATTGCTTGATCCTTGCACGTGGTTGATTGCATCCTTATTGCTTGTTTGTCTTCTTTGGGTAGAGCCGGGAAACGAGTTCGCTAACGAGGAGCCCGTTGAGTTTGCTTTCGAGGATCCAGTCAACTCTGACAACTGTGCAGGCAAGATGATCATACCCTCGAAATCACTACTATCTTTGCTATGCTAGTTTGCTCGCTCTTTTGCTATGCCATTGCTATGATGCCTACCACTTGCTTTCAAGCCTCCCAAATTGCCATGTCAAACCTCTAACCCACCATTGTCCTAGCAAACCGTTGATTGGCTATGTTACCGCTTTGCTCAGCCCCTCTCATAGCGTTGCTAGATGCAGGTGAAGATTGAAGGTTGTTCCTTGTTGGAACATTTATTTACTTGTTGGGATATCATTATATTATCTTGTTATATTAATGCATCTATATACTTGGTAAAGGGTGGAAGGCTCGGCCTCTCGCCTAGTGTTTTGTTCCACTCTTGCCGCCCTAGATTTCGTCATATCGGTGTTATGTTCCCGGATTTTGCGTTCCTTACGCGGTTGGGTTATAATGGGAACCCCTTGATAGTTCGCCTTGATTAAAGCTTTTCCAGCAATGCCCAACCTTGGTTTTACCATTCGCCACCTAGCCTTTTTTCCCTTGGGTTACCGGAGCCCAAGGGTCATCTTATTTTAACCCCCCCCCGGGCCAGTGCTCCCTCTGAGTGTTGGTCCGAACCGGGCAGCCTGCGGGGCCACCTCGGGGAAACTCGAGGGTTGGTTTTACTCGTATCTTGACCTATCTGAGTGTGCCCTGAGAACGACATATGTGCAGCTCCTATCGGGATTTGTCGGCACATTCGGGCGGTGTTGCTGGTCTTGTTTTAACCTGTCGAAGTGTCTTGAGTAACCGAGATACCGAGTCTGATCGGAACATCTTGGGAGGAGGTCTATTCCTTCGTTGACTGTGAGAGCTTGTCATGGGCTAAGTTGGGACTCCCCTGCAGGGATTTGAACTTTCGAAAGCCGTGCCCGCGGTTATGGGCAGATGGGAATTTGTTAATGTCCGGTTGTAGATAACTTGAACCTTAACTTAATTAAAATGAATCAACTGAGTGTGTTACCGTCATGGCCTCTTCTCGGCGGAGTCCGGGAAGCGGACACGGTGTTGGAGTTTTGTTTGCGCATGTTGCTCTCTAGTTTCTCGCTCGCGCTTTGCCTCCTCTTCTCACTCTCTTTTGCGAATAAGTTAGCCACCATATTTGCTAGACGCTTGCTGCAGCTCCACATATTTACCTTGTCTTACCTATAAGCTTAAATAGTCTTGATCACGAGGGTGCGAGATTGCTGAGTCCCTGTGGCTCACAGATTACTATTACACCAGATGCAGGGCCTGATGATTCCGCTCCAGGAGACGCGTATGAGCTCAAGTGGGAGTTCGACGAAGACTCTCAACGTTACTATGTTTCCTTTCCCGATGATCAGTAGTGGTGCCTAGTTGGGGGTGATTGGGGCCGTGTCGCATGTTGGGTTCTCTTTTATTTTGGCGCCGTAGTCGGGCCATGAGTGTTTGGATGATGTAATGTTATTTATGTACTTGATTGACGTGGCGAGTGTAAGCCAACTATGTTATCTTCCCCTTATGATTTATATTACTTGGGATGTTGTGAAGATTGCCTAACTTGCGACATATGCCTTCAATGCGATTATGCCTCTAAGCCGTGCCTCGACACGTGGGAGATATAGTCGCATCGAGGGTGTTACAGAAGTAGAGCTCACGGTGGATCCAACGGAGGCGTCAACGAGCTCGGGGAAGGCTTGGTGCAGCCGGAACGGCGAGGGCGATCTCCGGCAGCCAGTGGCGAAGACAATGGTGATGGCGGCGATGGAGGCCGTCCGGAGGTGCGTGGCTCGACGAGGAGGTAGCCGGCGACGTGGCGGAGGTTCTGAGCACGACGGGGAGGCGATGCCGTGGCGGTGGACGCGGCAACGGCGTGCGGCGGCGACGGAGCCGCTCGGTGCGTGCGAGGGAGAGAGAGCAGAGGAGGGAATGGGGACGAGAGAGAGCGAGAGAGAGTGAGAGAGGCCGAGGGGAGTGCGTGGCGTCGTCGGTGGCCTCCAGCAGTGAGCGGGGAAGCAGGAGGTGGCCGGCGTGTGCTCGCGCGCGGCGAGCAAGCGCTCGGCGTCCTTCTGGCGCGGTGGAGGAGACGACTGGCAGCGCCAGTCAGCTGGGCCGGCCTGTTGGGCCACTGGGCTGCTTGGCTGCAGGTAAGGTCTAGGTAGGCCTTTTTCCTTTATTTGTTTTCTTTTCTATTTTTCTGACATTTCTTTTGATTTGATAAAATTGCCAAATCATTTTATTTAATTCTGACAATTTTTGCAGGGGCCTAATGGATTATTCCAAAGCCCCTCACCAAAATTCAGAAT
Organism: Triticum urartu; assembly: GCF_003073215.2. Lineage (NCBI taxonomy): Eukaryota > Viridiplantae > Streptophyta > Magnoliopsida > Poales > Poaceae > Triticum > Triticum urartu. Next base: position 433,601,394 of record NC_053022.1, on the reverse strand, counting down.
TATTGGACAATATTTCATATACATATATAAAAATATTTATCCAACGCAAATAATTACTGGATTAACTCCAAATGTCCAAAATAAATATTTATGTGTTCCTTAAAATATTGGTTTGATTTTTACCTCTGACCAATATTTTCAGAGAGTAACATGAACATTTTCTTGGACCTTTTTGGAAAAAAAATTATCTGGATTATTTCCAGAAATGATTCTGAGGGTTTCACAAATCCCCATTTCAAATTTAAAGGGAATTTAAACATGATGCACAAATGGCTAGCTGGTCTAGGTCATACCAGAACTAGGGATGTGACAACTCGCCCCCACTCGAAGAAATCTCGTCCCGAGATTCAGGGGTTGGCGGAAAGAAAGCGGGGTACTCAAGTCGAAGACGATCTTCACGCTTGCAGGTAGCTTCTCTCTCGGAATGATGAGACCACTGAACCTTGAGAAACTTGATGTTATGGCGTCGAGTGACACGCTTTGCTTGATCAAGGATGCGAACATGGTACTCTTGATAGGTGAGGTTATCTTGAAGATCACGCTTTGTGGTCCACTCCGCGGATGGGATCCGAGAAGCAACGCCTGAGTTGAGAGACGTGGAAGACATCATGAACTCGAGAAAGATGTGGGGGTAGTTCCGACTGGTAGGCAACCTCTCCTCGTTTAGCGAGAATGCAAAAAGGACCAATCTAACGAGGAGCCAACTTTCCCTTGATACCGAATCGATGGGTACCCTTCAAAGGGGTAACCCGAAGGTAAGCTTTGTTGCCAATTTCATAAGCCACTTCCTTATGACTACGGTTATACTGGCTCTTTTGACGAGATTGGGCTGTTTTCAAATTCTCACGAATGATGCGAACTTGCTCTTCTGCCTCCTGGATCATATCTGGTCCAAAGAATTGTCTTTCACCGGTTTCTGACCAATTCAAAGGTGTTCAACATCTTTGTCCATACAGAACCTCGAAAGGAGCTTTCTTGAGGCTGGATTGGTAGCTGTTGTTATAAGCAAACTTGGCGAAGGGAAGACACTTCTCCCAATCCATACCGAATGAGATAACACAACCTCTAAGCATGTCTTCAAGAATTTGGTTGACCCTTTCCACCTGACCACTTGATTGAGGGTGGAAAGCGGTACTGGGAAAGACAGGTGCCCATGGAAGTTTGGAAACTCTCCCAGAAATGAGAAGTGAAAATACTACCACGGTCTGAATTGATCTCTAGTGGAACACCATGAAGTGACACTATTTGAGAAATATATAAGTCAGCAAGCTGACTAGCAATGATACTCTCTCAAACAGGTAGGAAGTGAGCCACTTTGGAAAGACGATCAATGACTATGAAGATAGCATTATTCCCTCTCTTGGTCCTGGGAAAACCGGTGATGAAGTCCATACCAACTTTATCCCATTTCCACTCAGGAATAGCTAAAGGTTGAAGGGTGCCAGCAGGCCTTTGATGCTCTTCCTTAACGCGATGACAAACGTCACAGTTAGCAATAAACTGAGCAATTTCTCTCTTCATCCTAGTCCACCAAAACCTCTGGCGTAGGTCCTGATACATCTTAGTACTACCGGGATGAATCATGAGAGGAGATTCATGCGCCTCCTTAAGGATTAATTGTCGAAGATGTTGATTCTTGGGAACCACCAAGCGACTCTCAAAGAAAACAACACCACGATCATCTATAGAGAAACTACCACCAACTCCTTTGTTAACATTTCTCTTGATCCGGGAAATTCCCGTATCCTGCTTCTGAGCAGAGATGATCTGAACCACAAGAGTAGGTTTCGCCACCAAGGTAGAAAGGAATCCATGAGGAGCAATGTGAAGGTTAAGTTTACATAATTCCTCATGGAGAAGTGGTTGGCCCTGCTGCAACATGATATTGTTGCAATAGGACTTACGACTTAGCGCATCAGCCATGACATTACCCTTGCCTGGGGTGTAGGTAATCCCTAAGTCGTAATCTGAGATCAACTCCAACCAACGTCTTTGCCTAAGGTTCAAATCTAGTTGGGTGAAGATATACTTGAGACTCTGGTGGTCGGTGTAAATCTCGCAACGTTTACCGAGAAGGTAGCGTCGCCATGTCTTAAGTGCATAGACTACGGCTGCAAGCTCTAGATCATGTGTAGGATAATTCTCCTCATGTGGATGCAACTGTTGAGATGCATAGGCAATCACATGGCGATCCTGCATAAGAATGCAACCTAGTCCCTGTCGTGAGGCATCACAATAGATAACAAAGTCCTTAGTGAAATCCGGTGGCACATGTATGGGAGCAGAGGTTAGGCGTCTTTTTAGTTCCTGAAAACTGTACTCACACTGTGGGGACCACTCAAACTTTTTATCTTTCTTGAGAAGTTCTGTGAGAGGTTTGGCAACTTTGGAGAAGTTCTCAACGAAGCGGCGACAATAACTGGCTAGGCCAAGGAAACTCCTAACTTGCTTAACTGTTTCAGGCGGAGTCCAATCAAGAACGGCCTGAACTCTCTTAGGATTGAAGGCAATGCCCTTACCAGATATCACGTGGCCTAGGTAGGTTACTTCTGGCAACCAAAATTCGCACTTGGAGAACTTGGCATAAAGGCGGTGCTCTCTGAGTTTTCCTAGCACAAGTCTAAGATGTTCGACATGCTCTTCCTCGTTCTTCGAGTAAATAAGGATATCATCGAGGTAAACCACGATGAAATTATCTAAGTACTCCATGAAGATCGAGTTCATCAAGCGGGAGAATGTAGCTGGAGCATTAGTTACACCGAAGGACATGACGGTGTACTCAAACTGGCCATAACGAGTGAAAAAAGCCGTCTTAGGAATGTCCCCATTTCTGATCTTGATTTGGTGGTAGCCTAACCTCAAATCCATCTTTGAAAAGACTGAGGATCCAGTGAGCTGATCATACAAATCGTTGATCCTGGGGAGCGGATACTAGTTCTTTATCGTGACCAAATTAACGGGACGATAATCTACAACCATCCGGTCCGTACCATCCTTCTTCTTGACGAAGAGGACGGGGCAAGCCTAGGGAGAAGAACTAGGACGGATGAAACCCTTTTGCAAGGATTCATCGAGTTGTTTCTTAAGCTCAGCTAGTTCTAAGGGTGCCATCTTGTAAGGTCTCCTAGAGATTGGAGCGGTTCCTGGGATAAGATCTATGACAAATTCTACATCTCTGTCAGGTGGAATGCCTGGCAGTTCCTCTGGAAAGACATCCGGAAAGTCACGGACTACCGGGATATCTTCAAGGTCTGGAAGAGGGTTGGCATTAAGAGAATAGAGCTGACGCTTTGCAACTCTGGTGGAGACAGCGACTATCTTGCCAGATGGATGTGTGAGCTGAACAGACCTGGTGTAACAATCAATCTTGGCATAATGAGCTTTCATCCAGTCCATACCCAAGATGATGTTAATATCTGTAGACTTGAGGGCTATAAGTGATGCAAGGAATACAAGTCTGTCAACAAGGATTTCATTACCATGGCTTACACTAGAGGTTTGCCATTTGGATCCAGGAGTTTGAATTACTAGTGGAGAGGGCATATCACAAAAGGATATGTTGTGCAATCTGGCATAACTTTCGGAAATGAAGGAATGAGATGCTCCGGTATCAAAAAGAACCGAAGCTGGATGATAGTTGACAAGGAGTGTACCAAGAACGACATCCGGATCATCATGAGCGTCTTTAGCTGAGACGTGATGCACACATCCATGTTCAGTGGGAGCTGACTTGACACTAATCACCTTGCGTGATGGCTTACCACGGCCAACAGACTTCTCAGGCTGGGGTGGAGCATAATTGGTTTGAGAGCAGTCACGTGCATAGTGTCCTGGCTCTCCGCATGTGAAGCAAGTCCTTGAGGTAGGATGTGGACCCGCATTGACAAGCGGTCTACCAATAGGTCTGGGTGGAGCATATGAATGAACTGGGTGAGGCACCACAGAAGATGGCCTTGGTGAATATCCGGGTGGAAGAGCGGAGTTCGGAACCCAAATCTGGCGCTTCTGCGAACTAGAACCGGAGGAAGAAACCAAATCACGGGTGTGCTTACGAGACTCCTCGTAAGTGAGCTGAGTTGTTTCTGCGTTAATGGCCTTGTTCACAAGAGCCTGGAATGTATTGCAATGATGCAAGTGGAGATCACGACGCAACTTGGGGTTGAGACCCTTCCGGAACCTAGCCTGCTTCTTGGCGTCCGTGGACACCTCTTCTGAAGCATAGCGAGCGAGGTTCTCAAATTCTCTACTGTAAGCATCAACAGCCATCTCACCCTGGGTGAAACTACAAAACTCTTCTCTATTGCGATCAATGAGGGCTTGAGGAATGTGATGTTCATGAAAGGCTTCAGTAAAATCTCTCCAGGTAGGTATCTGGCCAGCTGGAAGCATAGCCTCATAGTTTTGCCACCAAATACTAGCAGGACCTTCCAGGTGATATGCAGCATAGGTGACCTTGTCACTTTCAGCTATGTTCGCAGAGCACAGCTTGTGTGTGATACTATGTAGCCAGTCATCTGCATCGAGTGGTTCAATGGAATGATGGAAGGTAGGTGGTTTCAGACCAATGAAATCATAGATGGACGCTGACTCTTTGTGCTGATGGGAGGTGTTCTCCTCAATACATGCTAGCAAGCGGTTAGACTCACGCTTGTTCCTCTCAATCTCTAACATGAACTCTGCCAACGAAGACTAGTCGGGAGGATCCTCATCCCTACCATCTCCATGGTTCCGGATACGAGCAACAGAACTTGGTTAACCGGCAACATCCTGAAGAACCAACCAAGGAAACAAGGATGGATTCAGCATCATCATAAGGATGTAGATTATAGTACGAGGAAAATACTATCTCTTGAACTCCTAGGACAATTCCTGCAGCATAACGGCAGTAAAATGCTCAAAATGAGACATCCTGCAAATGAAGGGGTAGCACCATACTCAACATCATTACTCAAGGTTCTGAGATATTACTAAACAGGCTACATCGGAGGTACTCAAACTGGGATATGACTCAGATCAACCAAACCTTAGAGACTACGGAGTAGTAACACGTGATCCTGATAGACGGAAGAGAAAGCCTAGTTCCTTAACCCCGTAGGAAGGATAGGATGACTCAGATCAGAAGGACATGAGGTATAAGGAGTAAAAAGAGCCTTACGTTCCCTTCCACAATCAATTCCCCTATATAGCTAAAGAATTTCTAGACCCAATTTCGACCAGGTTGGCTTGGTAATCCTACAGGCAGTCAGGCTCTGATACCAAAGCTGTCGGGACCCCGATTCCAAATCACATCGATCTAGCCGGTAACACCTCATATCACTTTGCGGCCTCACGCACGGTATCCCCACGGGTGTCGCCTTACCCTGGCTCGGGACCGTTTGCGCCTTTTGGCTCGCGTATATGATTGTGTCGCTAGCATCCATATGACAGAGAACCCGGGCCGACATGGCTAGTCATGAACCCAAAGCGGCACTAACCTATGGGAACAGGCATACATGATTCACATTGAGCGTGTCGGTCAGCAGCGTGTGAATCCGGGCTGTAGCACTGGGCTAACAGGACTCCGGGGAACTCGGGCTGTAGTAGGCTAGGCAGGACTCCGGATGTCACCGCGTGACATTTCCCCGAAGGGACAGACATAGGAACGAAGTGAAACACATGCCGGCCAGTCAAGTGTCCTAAGCAGTAATGCTGGGCTAGCAGGACTCTGGTGAACCGGGCTGTAGCGGACTACTATGGCTCAAGGGAGCACTAGAATACATTCCCCCATAAGAGAGACTGCCAAGGATAAACAACTAGATTGTCGGATCCCACACATAGCAATACACGTCACACGTACGCATAACATGCAAGTATGTGCTGTACAACATGGTATCACAACATAACGCAAACTCATATAGATAAAGGCTCAGAAGAGCCACATAGCATAAATACAAACGGGGTTCACATGACCCATCATTCAGAGCATACAAGCAACGGAAGCATTACATGTCTGAGTATAGACAACTACAAAAGAAAAAGGCCGAGAAGCCTGACTATCTACAAGTCCCTCCAAGGTACAAGATCATAGCTGAGGTAACAAACTACTCGTCGAAGTCCAAGAGGTACTACTAGTGAGACAGATGCCTCACCTGCAAAACATAAATAGAGCAAACATGAGTACAAAGGTACTCAGCAAGACTTACATCAGATCCTATCATACATGCATTTGTATCAAGAAGGTAATGTGGGGTTTTAGTTGCAGCAAGCCAGCTTTGACTCAGTGGCTATCATGTTCTACGACAATGAGGAACTTCTTTGAGGTGAGGCAGCGCACACGAGTCCACTAATCACCACATCAATACACTACTATGGATTCATCCTCGTCTCTCCTATGAGAAGGCCATCCATAGCACTCACACTTGTCTTGAGCATTTTAGAGTATCCACTTTAAGTTGTCTATGTACCACGTAAGCATCCAAGAAGTCCATAACCGAGGACACGGCTATTCGAATAGATCATGATAACCCTGCAGGGGTGTACTTCTTCACACACGCTCTCACCACTTATCACCATGTACATGTCATGTATCTCGGCAACCTTCAAGCAGAAGCCTGGCGAGGGTGTCGGCCACGACCTGACTATCCACGCAAGACTTTAGTCCAGGTTTATCGCCTATTTGGGTTCCACCCGCAAGGAGATCCGGCCGGGGTGTCACTCACGGCCCCAAACGATGTGAGCAGGGTTCCCAAGCCCACCATCCGGGTGCCACCTGTGCCTAGTCTGTCCTGAGCCCACCCTGCCGGGTGCCACTCGGTAGAAAAATAGCACTACCTACAAACACCAGAAACTATTTGCAACTCCTGGATAGAGTTCAAGGCGGTTAATAAGCCGAGAGAGCTTGGAGCGCCCGAAGCCCAATGTGTGGTAGTAGCTAGTCATTGGACAACTTACACAGAACTCAGTTCTTAAGGACGGTCCCAATGAGACAACCCACCATGTACTCCTACATGGCCTCTCACCGTTACCTTTACCAAATTGTGTTCACACGCTTAACTCTCAGCACCAGAACATATCATAACACTCCAATTCATTCCCGATGAATCAGACCTGACACAACTCTAAGCAATAGCAGGCATGGCATGGTAGGAACACAACATGGCTCAGACAACTCCTACACATGCTAGTGGGTTTTAACTATTTACTGTGGGAATGACAGGTCATGCAGAGGAATGGGTTCAACTACCGCAGCATAAAGTAGTAGTTGAATCGTTGTTGTCCTAATGCAATAAATGAGAGCAGGAGCGAGAGAGTAGGATTGTATCGGAATGAACAAGGGGGGTTGCTTGCCTGGTAGATCAACAGGGGGCACTGCTCCACTGATAGGTGCTCCTGAACACTTCCCGGAGCAGGACCTATCGAAAATCAAACACAAGTATATGCATCAATATGATGCATGATCATGGCATGAATATGTGATGTTGTTTGAGTTAAAGCACCTAGCATTTATTTGGTTGAAGTCCATTTGAGCCAAGGGTTCAAATACAACTCCAAATTAAGCTCTTAAATATGCCATAAGTGTGTTTTCATACATACATCATGTATAGGTTGGTTTGTCATGCATGAAAATGGTACAGATGGATAGATTGAATTTTTCTGATCATTTTTCATATATAAATTATTTCAATCTGAGCTACGGTTGAATTTCTATGAATTTTTGAAGTTTTGAATATTTTCTGGAATTTCCTGATTTATTTTAATACCAGAAAATGAATAATTGCGTCAGCATGACAGTGGCATGACATCAGCAAGTCAACCGTGGCTGACCGGTCAAACCTGACGTGTGGGGTCCACACGTCAGTTTCATAGGTTAATTAACAGAGGGGGTTATTTCTAATCTAATTAACAGATTAGGGCGCGGGGCCCACTATCAGTGTCACAGGGGGGGTTAATTAGCGGGGTTGACTCGGTCAAACTTGCCGGCATTTAGCCGCCGGCGAGGCCGAACGCGGCGGAGGGCACGGGAATCGCCCTCCGGTGACCATTCGGGCGGTGGAGACCACGGGCGAGGAGCTGAGCCTCGTCCGCGTCATCTGGAGCAAGTGGGAGAGGCGGGGACGGCCGGAGCTCGCCGGGGCGGAGCTCGGGGCGGCTGCCGGAGTTCGGTGGCGTGCGGGCGCAGCGCTGCGGTGCATGGCAGGGGATGCGGAGGGCCTCTACGGCCTCCTGGCGTCACCAGCAGCACGGTGACGCGCGGGGGAGTGGCTGGCTCGGGCTCTGGCCATCGTGGCGCCATGGCCGGCGGCGAGGAGCTCGCGGGCGCGGTGGTTGAGCTAGCTGGACAGGGCAAACGAGCACGGGGAGGAGGGGGGAACGAAGTAGAGCTCATGGCGGATCCAGCGGAGGCGTCAGCGAGCTCGGGGAAGGCTTGGTGCAGCCGGAACGGCGAGGGCGATCTCTGGCAGCCGGTGGCGAAGACGATGGCGATGGCGGCGATGGAGGCCGTCCGGAGGTGCGTGGCTTGACGAGGAGGTAGTAGGCGACGTGGCGGAGATTCTGAGCACGACGGGGAGGCGAGGCCATGGCGGTGGGCGCGGAAACGGTGTGCGGCAGCGACGGAGCCGCTCGGTGCGTGCGAGGGAGAGAGAGCAGAGGAGGGGATGGGGACGAGAGAGAGCGAGAGAGAGTGAGAGAGGCTGAGGGGAGTGCGTGGCGTCATCGAGGGCCTCCAGCAGCGAGCGGGGAAGAAGGAGGTGGCCGGCGTGTGCTCGCGCGCGGCGAGCACGCGCTCGGCGTCCTTCTGGCGCGGTGGAGACGACGACTGGCAGCGCCAGTCAGCTGGGACGGCCTGTTGGGCCACTGGGCTGCTTGGCTGCAGGTAAGGTCCAGGTAGGCCTTTTCCTTTATTTGTTTTCTTTTCTATTTTTCTAACATTTGTTTTGATTTGATAAAAATACCAAATCATTTTATTTAATTCTGACAATTTTTGCAGGGGCCTAATGGATTATTCCAAAGCCCCTCACCAAAATTCAGAATTATTGGACAATATTTCATATATATATATATATATTTATCCAACGCAAATAATTACTGGATTAACTCCAAATGTCCAAAATAAATATTTATGGGTTCCTTAAAATATCGGTTTGATTTTTACCTCTGACCAATATTTTCAGAGAGTAACATGAACATTTTCTTGGACCTTTTTGGAGAAATTTTTATCTGGATTATTTCCAGAAATGATTCTGAGGGTTTCACAAATCCCCATTTCAAATTTAAAGGGAACTTAAACATGATGCACAAATGGCTAGCTGGTCTTGGTCATACCAGAACTAGGGATGTGACAGAAACCTGCAAAAATAGCCATCGTAGAGCAAACCAAATGGTTTATTCTGTGATGAATGTCACATGGCAAAACCTGCATAGTAAAATTGCAGGAAAAGAAAGAAAACATGACATTAAATCAATAAGATTTAGACAGTAAATCAATAAGATTTACTTGATGTGACACGAGTGAATCCTTACCAGGAAATCACAATGTTGAAGTACTAAACAGAAGATTGATCGTCCAACTACGCGTGGCATGCAGGGGCCCCGCCTACTCCCACAAGCAGGACAGTCCAAAGGTCGTGACAAATCATATGGACCGAACATCCATGGGGCTGGAAATCCTGGTGGGTGCGATAAACCCTGCAATGCATATAGATATTAGAGTGTAACCATAATTGATAGACCGTCCTCACAAAAATATGATATGGATACTTCAAAATATACAGACTGAATTGAGTGGAAAGACATTAACATAGACCGTTCTCAGGACTGACCACACACCAAAAGCGGCAGTACTAATAAACAATACAGGGTTCACAAACACAAATCAAGTACTGAACAATAGTACTTACTACAGACAAGCAAAGTTGCACTAACTAAACTCTACAGACTTTTTTTTCCACCGACCTATGGGATGAACCCCGCATAACTAACTAGGCCATGGACTTCGTGTGAGATGTCTACATGCACCATCACCATCTTGTCAACCTTGGAGAACCTAACAGAGTGGTCTTTCCACTCATAAACATGATGATGAAGACAGGCTGCATCAGATTTGTTGGGAAGCTTTACAAGAACCACACCCTTCGTAATCGAAGGCACATCCAGGAAATTGTTGTGGTCAAGTACAGCGTCGAGAACACGCCTGACAACCATGCTACAGGAAAACCCTAGTTCAGGACACGTGGCGACAAGGACACAGCAGCTGGATAGTTTAGCAGTAGAACTCATCATCAGGTCTTCCAGTTCACACGGCATGACTTTGAGAACTTCATCTCCACCGCGGACCTGGTTCTAATTCAAACAGAAACCATATTTTATTACTACCTCTGTTCAGAAATATAAGATGATTTTCGATATTATACTCCATATATGACTACATATACGCACAGAAATGAGTGAACAAAGACACTAGAACATGTCTTCAAAGGCATGAGAGCAGAGGGATTACATGCAATATCCATAACACAAGTTACTGAGGCAAATATACCCTCTTAAAAGGTAGCATTGATGTTCATAAAGTACTCCCTCTGTCCCAAAATTCTTGTCTTAGATTTTTCTAGATACAGATGTATCAAGTCACATTTTAGTATTAGATACATCTGTATCTAGACAAATCTAAGACAAGAAATTTGGGACAGAGGGAGTAGTTGAAAGCAATCTATAAGAAATCAGTGTCAACCTATCACATGTTTTGGTCAAAAGAGGAATTTAGAACCGTCATTTGGCACACAAAAATCACATGCAAGATCACCCAGAAAGTTTTACTACTAGTACTAGTACTGCGTGTTAGAAGAAAAAGCATGATCAAGATTGAGAAAAAGATCGTCAAGAAGAGATATTACCTGGACTTGCTTAATGAGGGATCCCGGAGAGGGGGGCTTGGACATGGCGATGGCTTTGAGCTTGTCTGCGGCAGTCATGGTGGGGTGCTTGCGCTTCTTCGTACCATGAGCCTCGACGGTTTAGCCCGGAGCCATAGACATGACATCGCCCGGTGCTCCAGCGTCCATCAAGAAACTGTCAAATAGAAATAAAAGAAAAGAAACCATAATCACAAACCCAAAAGAAGAAAAGAGTGGGAGTTATAGGATCAGTCTCGGGGTTGCAAGACCGGGCCTTGGCCAGAATCAACACCATTGATGCGCTCACCTTTCCTTCTTTGGGAGAGAAGAACAATGGCAGAAGCAGGTCGGGTTTTCTTGAAGAAATGAGGAGAAGATGAGGCAAAAGCGAGGGTTGGGTAGAGAGGAAGCTGAGAGAGAAGAGTGAAATGATGGTTGCTTCGTCCGTCCAACTTACTGCTAGAAAGGAGGGGGTTTTGTGATTTGACAGCTCATTGGGCATTACTGCGGCGCTTCGATTGGGGTAGTCTACCGTCACTCTACTACGGAGTAATTTAGCGAAAGTGAGTAATTTAGTGCATGGCTGGAGGAGGATCCGCACGGTAGAGCGTGTCCATTGTTTTTCTGAAGAAAAAAAATGATTACAGCAAGCGTTTCCACTCTTACGACGGAGGAGTACAAAACACGGCAGCCACTTGAACATACACAGTGCTCCTACTACTAGGCATGTGCGGTGGTTCATACGTCAATACTACACAATCTTGTTGCTAGTGTAGTAAGATATGATGATAACAAATGGTGTTGTGCGCATGTCAACTACTCCTATATGTAACATAGTACCGCTTTTTTGACTGTCCGGTCGAGAATGAACGGTGAGATCAATGTTAACAGAAGTAGGTCCACAGCGCACGGAGAGTACGGTGCTACAGTACTCCACGAAACATGAACCATATGAAGCACGAATAGTGTTAGGCAGGGTGTATGAAGGGTGCACGTGATGGGAGCAAAAGTTCCCTTCTCGACCCACTTTTGGGTGTTTGGCAGAGTGCATGAAGGGTGCATGAGTCCACACTAGTAGGTTGACAAAAATACACGAAGAGGAAACAACTATATTGAGATGAGAATGCAACCAAACACACCCACACGCTTTGTGCTACAGTGACTGATCTGCACCGTCTGAGTTTGATCCAACGATCATGTTGCGCCGAGACATGGACATGCCCATGCGGAGGGCGCCTAAACACCACCGCAGTCCCTCTGCTTCTCAAGGCGCACGACGTTGGTGATGCAGGGTGCAACCGCCCGCAGAGCCCGCTCCCCGTCGACGGGAGCCAGCTCGTCAAAGACGGCGTCCAATGGCACGAATGGATTCCGGTGACGGAGCCCTGAAAGGATTCGCCCGGCAACGGTGAGAGCAGCCCGCAACCCCTCCTTGTCCAGCTCAGCCCCCACCATCTCGCGAAGACGGCTCTGCTCCTCGGAGATATAGGTGAAGAAGGAGACCAGGTCAGGAAGCTGCAGCTCGTTGAAGTCGACCGGGTGGTCGAACGGGTTTAGCCCGACGGCCAGCATCGTCGCGTTGGCACGACGGTAGGCATCGCACAGCCGCAACATGTGTGTGGCAACTTGGTTCACCAAGTGGCTGAGGCGATCCTAGACCTCGTCATGATCGGCTCGCTCGCGCTCCAGCCGGCTCCCCTGATGGCCTATCATATCTCCCGCTTTCTGCAGCAACGCCGCCGACGCCTCGAGCATCTTTGTGGTGGACGTCTGCCGCTTTTGAAGCTCCGTGAACTCCCGCACATAACGGAGGAGCATGGCACTCCTCTCCTCCTTGAGCTCACGGAGCTCCACGTCCTTGGCCCTGATCTCCGCATCCTTGGCATGGAGCTCCTGTGTCAGGAGCCTCACCTCGGACTCCGTGATCTGCTACGCCGCCATGGCACCAGGTAGAAGCGATGGGGAGAGGAAGCAAAGGGGGCGAAACGGCTGAAAGGCAATGCAATCTACGGGAAGGCGGAGGGAGCGGGGAATCTTTTGGTTTTCACCACGGTAAAACACCAGTCGACGACTTCTCACATCAGGGAGCAGTGGGTACAGGCGGAGTCATTGTGACTAATTGCTGCCGCGCCTGCTCCCGTCAATCAAAAAATTAAAAATCCTGCCGTGCCTGCTCCCGTCAATCAAAAAATTAAAAATCATGCCGCACCCAAACACCAGAGCAACGCCGCGGTGGATATTTAAATTTACTTGCCGGCAAGTAGATAAAAAAGGGGTGAAAAAACAAATGTGGCGGCGGCCTAGCTAATTGGTCGAACTAGCCCAACTAGCTAGCCACCGTGCTTCACTGATGTACTCGGCGGGAAAGGTGGTCTTTCGTGATTTGATGACTCATTTACTTGCTTCGGCGCTACGACCGAGGACCCAGAAAACACGCAGTAGGGCATCCCACGTCAGGAAGAATATATGCGTGCACCACCCGGGAGGACCCCGAAACCGCGCGGTAGGGTGTGCTACGTCTCGGCACGGAGGAAAAATGTGCGTGTAAAAATATATTGTATCTCTATCTTCTCTAGTACACCAATTTTCAAACTTTGGATAGCCACCCACCGTGACACAGAATCGTTTGCTAGCCATTGATTTCCTCCGCGGGTTGAATCGCCACCATTTATCAAAGTTGAACCCTACTAATCCAACGGTTATGGTTAGTGGGATTCGCTCCCGCGGTTGGGCGCCAAAACAAGGCTGGGAGGATCTTTCTAGAGCTTCAAGTGAGCACGCAGCTAGCCTCATATTGTGAAATGTTCCTGTTAATACTCCAGTACACACCAGAAGCATCTAAACAAATGTGCATGTAGAGGCTAGCGGCCTATATTAGCAATTTGCTCCTCACATGAATACTGTTGAATGCATGTAGGGAAGTATTTTTTTCTCAAAAGAATTAGAACACGGTAGAAAAAAGTGTACGCATGGCAATATTTTTGTTCGCTGAGTGAAATATTCAAAATATCATTATAAATTTTATATTTAGACTTTACTTTATTTTTCTTAAGGGGAAACTAAGTTACTTAAATTGATGTGCGGTCGACAACACACAGATGAGATAGAGTTTATGAGAAAACGTTGACTTGAAAGTATGGAAAGATGAAAATTATAACATCAAATTAATTTTACCTATATTATAAGTTCGAATTTCAAAAACTAAAAGACTTCACAAACACTCCCTTATCATTTCTTTTGGAATAAAACTATATGTTTTTTTCTAATGCATTCTTCATATATAAATTCATTGTAGTACTCTGATTTTTATGAGATAGGATATTTACTTTTAATCTAACGTGCAAAGCACGTACAAATTACTAGTCCGTGCGTCTAAACACAGAAGGGGAGGAGAGAGAGAGAGCACACATGGAACCCACTAGTAAGTGAAGGCGAATAGTACTAAAAATAATATTACATGTCATCCATTAATTAGGCTGTGGTAATATAAAAATATTATGTGAACAAAGGGGGTACAACAAACATTGCTATTATACGTATGTTGCCTACTCTTGACGTGTGGCTTGAAGGCCCGGTCGCATGTTCTATCCTCATCCTTTATTTTTTTAATTTGTATATGGGTCCAAATTTGTTTCATGACATGTGGGCCCCTTGGTGTGTAGTTTGTACCATATTAATTTGTGGGTCAAAATTTGTTCCATTCCAAGTGGACTATCGATGTGTAGTTTTGTAGCTTATTTATAATAATTAAAGAGAACAACATAGTTTTTTCAATAATACCATGGTGCGACGTTGAAGGCGAGAAAGGATGTGCGAGAGAGCGATGACCGAGCCAGAGGGAAATCAACTAGGGCAGTTGCGTGGGTTGCAACGGTGTTTGGAGTAGTTGTGGGCCGAATGCTATGAAAATATAATCTAAACCGACCGGAATAAATGCCTACACAAATTAATCCAAGGTTGGAGTGCCCCCCGCAATGTAAATAGCTCCGGCTTTGCGAGGGATGGAGAGGTAGTAGCTTCAACACGTGGAACATACGGTGTGAGAAAGCGAGGTCAATCGAGAGACATATAGATAGAGAGACAAAGTGAGTGTGCTCCGACATTCATTGAACAACTATATATGCTCTGGAGAGATATTGTCCGATTGAGCTTTTTGGCAAGGGTGAGGGCTGTAAGATAGAGCTTGAGAGATGATCCAGTCACATACGTGTAGATATATTTTGTGTGTGGGAGGAAGCAAGGTCAACGGATCACATAGGGTCGTCGTGTGATCGAAAGAGTGAGACGGGTTGGAGAGAGTGACCTAGATAGACGATGTGCGTGAGAGAGTATACAATGTGAATAGGTCGAATTGGGCTCAAACATGGTGATATATCATTTTTGTCCGATAAAGAGTGAGGTCAATCAAGACATACGGAGAGAGAGTGAGATTGAGTGAGCGTGGCCCACCATGAGGTCGAAAGAGTGGTGGCGGCTTGGATGGACTGACCTAGATAGACAATTTGCGTGAGAGAGTATAGAGTGTGTCGATCGAGGCCCGAACAGGGAGATATATCATTTGTGTGTGAAAGAAAACGAGGTTAAACGAGACTCAGATAAAGAGAGCGAGATTGAGAGAGTGTGGCCCGCCGTGCGTAAGAAAGAGTGAGACAGTCTCGAGGGAGTGACCTAGATATACAACGTGCGTGCGTGCGCATGCACGAGAGGTTGGGGGGCTAGATAGGCAATGCATGTATTTAGCGCGAGAGGGTGAGAGGGAGAGGGGGAGAGAGAGAGCTCGGCATGGGGTGCAATGGCGGGTGTGTGAGGTAAGTACATTTGGTAACAGAGTGGAAAAAGGGGTTGTGTAGTTGAGAGACTTAGAGATCAAAACATGGAGAGAAAGAATGAACGTGTGTTGGAAACCGATAGCTTCCTAAGGTGGTTAGGAGAGGAAGATTGACCGATACAGGAAGTATGTACCGTTTGTGCGGGGGGGGGGGGGAAAAACAAAATTTGAATGTACATAGTACGAGACTTAATATCGATGTTTCAATTCGGTGTACATTGTAAGATTTGAACCGAGGACCAGGCATACGGGTAATTATTTCGAATTTGTCCCATACTAAGTTTCGAAAAGTTGACATTGACTCAATTAGTTGTGCTATTTTGTAGGTCATATGTTTGAATCCATCCAAAAGTTTTCTCACTACCATGGTGTTCATCATATACATATGAATTTGTATTAAAAAAGTAGCGTGGATACAGTGAAATGCGAAATCCACATTAGAATTAGAGATGGCTACGTGACACACACTCCAATTCAAATAACTAACTACGTGACACACACTCTAATTCAAATAACTAATTATGTGACACACACTCTAATCCACGTTAGTGTGGGTACCGTTTCGATTTTTTTTCAAATAACTCCTCATTAATTAATTTATAGTACTCCCTCTGTTCACTTTTATAAGACCTTGAAGACATTTCAGACAATGTGCAAAACAGTTCATTTTAAGTTGTCTGAAACGACTTACAAAAGTGAACGGATGGAGTATCTCGTTTCAAATGACTAATTATTGCAAGGAAAACACAGGCATGGTAATACATACAGATTCGTTTGCAAATGAAAGAAGATTCGTTTGCATTCTCAAATGTAGGCGCACCAGGCAAACCAGGGTCGTGTCGGGGTGGACGTTGCTTCGGTGCCTTAAAGGCAACTGCCTCTGGATCGCTGACATGTGGGCCAACCTCCTATTGGGCCCATATGTCATGGACACAAAGGCAGGTGCCTTAAGGCATCGAAGCATAGTCCTGTCGGGGTGGTCGCGTGTGTTGGACAGACGCGTAGCACCTAGCCACCCACCCCCTCCCCCCAATAAAAGGACGACGACAATATAATGTAGCGACCAGACCTCAAACAGTCTGATCTCTGTGCTCCGGTGTCATCCCTGGATCAGTAATGCTGACACCACACAGTACTCGGAGGATTTATAGCAGAGTAGCAATCACACACTTATTACATCGAGAGTCTCAAAAGAGAACTTATTACAATAAATATGGCTTAAGGCCATCTAGTGACGATAACAGCGGAAGGCTTGGAAGATAAGTGAGTCCATCAACTCCAACGGCATCACTGAGTATAGAACCACGACCTAGAACTCCTTAATCTTTGTCTGAAAAGTCTGCAACATTAACGTTGCAGCCCGAAACGGGTCAGCACATGGAATATGCTGGCAAGGTAACACATAGAGAGTAATGGAATGCAACAACTATACTATATGCATATTTGGCTGGTGGAAAGCTCTATGGTTACAGTTTTTGCGTAAAGCCAATTTTTCCCTACTTCAAAGGAATAAAATTAATTACTATCATGGTGGTTGTGAAACATTGAGAATGGTTGACAGCATTCTCAATCCCAATTAAGTAACATCATTAAAGCCCAACAGTATTAAATTTAGAGTAACATGTTGAGATTCACATGAAAATCCAGGTACTAGATACTCAAGATTGTCCATAACCGGGGACACGGCTAACCATGATTAGTTTGTTACACTCTGCAGAGGTTTGCGCACTTTTCCCCACAAGACTCGATCGCCTCCGTTTGGTTTCTCGCACTGCAGGGTGTTTGAGAAGACGGATGACCGAGACACAGTCTTTCAGAAGCGCTAGCACCTTACGACGGGTAGACCGGTACACCTACTTTCCCCTACATCTGCTAGTCTACCACTGTAAGAGTTCGCACAACTTAGTCAACTATGCCAGAGCCCATAATGGCATGTGGCTGCACACGGAAGTTTCTAGTATGAATAATCTCATGATCCCTTTGAGCCTGGGTGGCGGTCCAAGAAAACAGGCAAGTCCTGGTAACCCCAGGAACCCCAGGTGCCTCAATCCACCCAGATGTGTGTTAGGTTGCCACCTTAGATAAACCCTTTAATTATCAATCTCACATCTGTCATGGATTTCACTCACCCAATCCACGTCTACTAGCATAGCATGGCATAATAAGCAAACGTAGAAGTAACTCCCAAAGGTTTGATAATAAACAGGTAATAGGTACTACCTCATCTACTTCCCATCCCACAGTTTAATTAGATCCTAATCATGCAATGTGTGAAATTGATCTAATGCAAAAAAACTGGGTTGTAGAAAAGGTATGATCAAAGTGTTACTTGCCTTGCTGATGATCCTGAAACCTAACGATTCGAAGTAACAGGCGGCGCACTCCGGGTACTTCTATCGCAGCAAACAACAAGCATACAATAAGTACTCATCTAATGCACAGGTAAAACTCAAATAGAAGATCTAACCAGAAAGTTCAACTTAAGAACCCTGGTTGGCAAAAAGAATCAAATCGAACGAAGCAAAAGAAATCAAACGGCGAAAGAAAACAACTTCGTTCTAGTAATCTGGATCTAAGGGCAAATTTTACAGTAGCAAAAACTTGTTTAAGTTGGATTATTGGAAAGAGGGTTTCGAGACGAAACTCCAGGCACTTGAATCGCCTGATTCCGATAAACGAGCGAAAAGTATACTAAAACGAAAATCGGATCAGAAATTCGCGATCAGAAAATAACCGCGAAAATCCGACGAAAAAGAAAAACGACGAACATAATTTTTTTTAAAACAGCACGGAAAACGAGGCGGCGGCGAACCTCGAAAGGCGCGGCTCCGGCGGCGGCGGCGGGCGGCGGCGGCGGCGGCGGCTAGAGGCGGCGGCGGCTAGGGTTAGGTCGGGCGCGCGGCTGGGCTCTCCTCGGGCCGGGCGCGGCTTATATAGCCTAGGCCGGCGGAGTCCAGGCCGAATACGGCCCGAAGTCGGTTCCGGTTTTTTTTAATTCCGCTCGGAAGAAAAATAAAAAGAAATACTAAACGGACTCCAAAAATCACGAAATAAATTTTGCCGGGTTCCTAAAATCAAGCCCGATAAAGTGAACATTTATCTGGGCCCAAACTACAACTTTGAAAAACGCGCATTTTTCCTAAATTCAAATAAAAATACCGAAAAACTCCGAAATAAAACTTATTTGATTTTTTTTATTAAATCCTCAATATTTCTATATTTTGGGAAAGTCATTTTATTCCCTCTCTCATATTTTTGTAATAGAAATAATTGATGATAAAATAAATAAAATCAAATGATCCTGTTTACATAATTTGAGAAAACTCAAATATGTAAATAACGAAATCCCCAACTCTCTCCGTGGGTCCTTGAGTTGCTTAGGATTTTCTAGGATCAAAACCAAAAGCAAAATAAAATATGATATGCATGATGTCCTAATGTATAACATTCCAAATTGAAAATTTGGGATGTTACAAAAATTTGGGATGTTACAAACCTATCCCCCTTAAGATGAATCTCGCCCTCGAGATTCGAGTTGGCTAGAAAATAGGTGAGGGTGGTCTTTGAGCAAATCTTCCTCTCGCTCCCAGGTGGCTTCATCCTCCGTGTGGTGGCTCCACTGAACTTTGCAAAACTTGATAACCTTGCTGCGAGTAACTCGACTGGCAAACTCAAGAATCTTGACTGGTTTCTCCTCATAGGTCAAATTGTTATCCAACTGAATTGCTTCCAATGGCACTGTGTCTCTCAAAGGTATGTCAGCCATCTCCGCGTGACACTTCTTCAACTGAGAAACGTGAAACACATCATGCACTCCTGCCAATACTTCTGGCAATTCCAACTTGTAAGCCACTTCTCCCATACGCTCCAGAACTCGATATGGTCCTATAAATCGTGGCGCTAACTTCCCCTTAACTCCAAAGCGCTTAATCCCTCGAAGTGGGGATACTCGAAGATAAACTCTGTCTCTAACTTCGTAAACTGTCTCCTTGCGTTTAGAATCTGCGTAGCTCTTCTGCCTGGACTGGGCTACCTTGAGCCTATCGCGAATCAACTTCACCTTCTGTTCAGACTCTTTAATCAAATCTGGTCCAAACAACTGGCGATCTCCAACTTCCTCCCATGACAACGGTGTCCTGCACCTCCTTCCATACAAAGCTTCGAAAGGTGCCATCTTCAAACTGGTCTGATAGCTATTATTGTAAGAAAACTCTGCATATGGCAAATTATCGTCCCAACTAGATCCATAATCTAGTGCACAAGCTCTCAGCATATCCTCCAAAATCTGATTGACTCTCTCGGTCTGTCCATCTGTCTGCGGGTGAAAAGATGTACTAAATTCTAACCTAGTACCCAAAGTCTCATGCAACTGCTTCCAGAACTTTGGGGTAAATTGGGTTCCTCTATCTAATACGATGCTCCTCGGAACTCCATGCAAACATACGACCCTGGTCATGTATATCTTAGCCAACTTAGCACTGGTGTAAGTGGTCTTTACTGGGATGAAATGTGCTACCTTCGTCAATCGATCAACTATGACCCAAATCGAGTCATAGCCTGAACGAGTCCTTGGTAATCCCGTGATAAAATCCATGCCTAGCTTATCCCACTTCCATTCGGGTATCGGCAATGGTTGCAACAATCCTGCTGGCTTCTGATGTTCTGCCTTTACTCTCTGACATACATCACAAACTGCTACATATTCCGCAATATCCTTTTTCATTCCGGTCCACCAGAAAATATCCTTCAAATCCAAATACATCTTGGTATTTCCTGGGTGAATCGAATAGGGTGAATCATGTGCCTCTTGCAGAATTAACTTTCTGATCTCCGGGTCATTGGGCACGTAAACACGGTCTTCAAACCATAGGGTGTCATGCTCATCCTCACGAAATCCTTTAGCTTTTCCTTTGCTCAGTTTCTCCTTTATAGCGGCAATCTCTTTGTCAGTTTTCTAAGCTCCTCTGATTCTATCCATCAAAGTTGACTGAATCTCTAGTGCTGCTACATAGCCTCTCGGAACTAGTTCCAAACATAGTTCACGAAGATTTTCTGCTAACTCCGTGGGTATTTCTCCCGTCATTAGTGTATTAACATGGCTCTTACGGCTCAATGCATCAGCTACTACATTAGCCTTCCCGGGATGATAATGCAATCTCATATCATAATCCTTGATGAGCTCCAACCATCTCCTTTGTCTGAGATTCAACTCCTTCTGCGTGAAAATGTACTTCAAACTCTTGTGATCCGTGTACACCTCACAATGATTTCCAATGAGGAAATGTCTCCATGTCTTCAATGCATGCACTACGGCTGCTAACTCCAAATCATATGTAGCATAATTCAATTCGTGGGGCTTCAGTTGTCGTGAAGCATACGAAACAACTCTTCCTGCCTGCATAAGCACTACTCCAAGTCCTCGACGTGAAGCGTCGCAATACACCTCATAATCCTTGGTTTGATCAGGAAAAATCAATACTGGTGAGGTCACCAAATGTTTCTTCAACTCCTGGAAACTAGCCTCACACTCCTCAGTCCATTTGAACTTAGTATCCGTCTTCAGCAACTCCGTCATTGGCTTCGCGATCTTTGAGAAGTTCTCAATAAATCTCCGGTAGTATCCTGCGAGTCCAAGAAAACTCCGGATCTCTCCAACCATTGTTGGTGCTTCCCACTTGGTCACGGTTTCAACTTTAGCGGGATCTACTGCTATACCTTCTCCAGATATAACGTGTCCGAGGAATCCTACTTCCTTCAACCAAAATTCACATTTGCTGAACTTGGCGTATAATTGGTGTTCTCTGAGCTTTCCAAGTACCAAACGCAAATGCTCCTTATGCTCCTCTTCATTCTTTGAATATACCAGGATATCATCAATGAACACTACGACGAACTTATCCAAAAACTCCATAAACACTTTGTTCATCATGTTCATAAAATAGGCAGGCGCGTTAGTCAGTCCAAATGACATAACGGTATACTCATACAGTCCATATCTTGTGGTGAAAGCTGTCTTCGGAATATCCTGTTCTCGAATCTTCAACTGGTGGTATCCTGATCGCAAATCGATCTTGGAAAACACTTTAGCTCCTTGCAATCGATCAAACAGATCATTGATCATTGGTAGAGGGTACTTGTTCTTGATCGTTACATCATTCAATCCTCGATAATCAACAACCATCCTTAACGATCCATCCTTCTTCTCCACTAGAAGTACTGGTGATCCCCAAGGCGAAGAACTTGGGCGAATATATCCCTTATCCAGTAACTCCTTAATCTGCTTCTTAATTTCCACCAAATCTTTTGCTGGCATCCTATATGGTCTCTTCGATATTGGCCCAGTGCCTGGCAAAAGCTCAATCAAAAACTCAATGTCTCTATCCGGTGGCATGCCTGGCAACTCTTCGGGAAATACATCAGGAAAATCCTTTACCACTGGTACTTCCTCCTGCACAACTCCTGATAAGGAATTTACTTGTGTCCTGTTTGGCGCATGCCGGGATACATACTTGATCCTTCTTCCTTTTGGCGTTGTGAGCAAAATTGTCTTACTGGCGCAATCGATGTTTCCCCCATGCATCGACAGCCAATCCATACCAAGAATCACATCCAGACCTTGGGATTCCAAAATAATTAAACCGTTGGGAAAACATGCCTTCCTATACTTAATGGCACTTGAAAACATCCTTGACTGGCCATGTACTCCGCTCCTGGTGAGCTTACTAGCATAGGTGTTTTAAGAGTCCTAGTGGGCAGGCTATACTTTTCCACAAATCCCCTTGATATGTATGAATGCGATGCACCAGTATCAAAAAGAACGAGTGCAGTAAATGACTTAACCAAAAACTTACCTATTACTGCATCGGGCTGAGCTTCAACCTCCTCCACATTAACGTGGTTCACCTGTCCCCTGTTAAAAGGGTTCGGCTTCTTCCCAGAACTTCCATTGCCATTTTGTCCTTCAGGACAGTCATTTGCATAATGTCCTGGCTTCGAACACTTATAGCAAGTGACGTGGCTCAAGTCCTTCTTGGCTGGGGTTGATGGGGTGCTGTGGTTCTGTCCATTGCTTCCTCCATTCCCATTACCATTCTTGGTGCCATTGTGATTGTGCGAGCTACCTACTCCATGGGTATGCTGAAAATGTCCTCCTGGTCTAGGGGTAAAACGAGGCTTCTGCTGAGCTCCTGAACTATACTTTCCTTGTCCATACTTCCTCTTGCGGTTCTCAATTTGCTGCTGCTTCCCTTCAATCATAAGAGCATGATCTACCAACTCCTGGTAGTTGTTGAAGGTGGCTACCATCAGCTGCATACTCAACTCATCATTCAATCCTTCCAAAAAAATTTCCTGCTTAGCTGCATCAATAGCAACGTCATCTGGGGCATAACGTGCTAGCTTACTAAACTCCTCCACATACTGGCCAACTGTCCGTCTTCCTTGGCATAAGTTATGAAACTCACGTTTCTTCATGGCCATTGTTCCTGCTGAAACATGGCCAGTACGGAAAGCCTACTGAAACTGGTCCCATGTGACAGTGTCGGCTGGGAAGGTGGCTGTGAAATTCTCCCACCAAGATGCTGCGGGTCCTTCTAACTGATGTGCGGCAAACTTCACCTTCTCCACATCTGTGCATCCTGCTGTGGTCAACTCTCTAGCTATCTTGCGGAGCCAATCATCTGCTACAATCGGCTCGGTGCTACTGGAAAACACCGGCGGATTCAGCCTAAAGAAAACGGGCTAAGTGGTCAACAGGTGGTGGTGGTGGTGGGTTGTTATTGTTCCCTTGATTCTGATTCTGAACTAGCAACTGCATCAGGGTGTTCTGCTGCTGGATCAACTGGGTGAGCTCCGGCGGAAAGGCAAATCCGGGGTCACGTCTCGGAGGCATCTGGGGGTTTGGAAAAGATGAGATATAAGAATAGAGGGGGTCTAAAGGGAAAACACTACCCATATGCACATGAGGCAAAAGCACACAATTCACTTTAATCAATCAAACAAGGGCATACAATCGATCTAGCTATCGCAAAAGTGCTCGGACTACTAAATTTACATGGTGGACTACTACTACTGATGAGGTGGTCTTCTAGAAATATTCTACGGTTGTAGACTCCATGATATCTGCTCCTGCTTCATCCACATAGTCATCATCGCTACTATCTTGTTCCGAGTCGGTGGTGTCAATGATGATGTAGTCCTCCAGGCTAATCTCCTTGGGTTCCTCGTCTTCATCTACTGGTGTCGGGCCTCCCATAAATATTCCAATTTTCTTGATCAGATCATCATTCTTCTCCACCAGTACTTCAATTTCTTCTTCATAACCTTCGCGTGTAGCCTTGAGTTCTTCCTCTAGTTCCTTAATTCTAGTCCTAGCCTTCTTCAGATCTATCATGTCGGCGCACATCTGATTCTCCTGGCGTCGAATGTGCTGATTTAACTCCTGAATAAAAGCTGCAATTGATCTATCTTTCCTGGTGCTGATCATCTCCCAGTGTTCATCTCGGCGCCCATAAATCTGGTAGATAGTATCCTTAAGATCCTTGCGGTAGACTTCTCCAATGCGTCCCATGGCGATGTGAGCTACCATACTCTTTCCTAGACTCCAAGTTGGTGCATCAAAAGAAAACTCTATGGGCTCAGTGACTGGCATGAACGTCCTTCCTGGAACTTGAACTTGAATCATCCAACGCTCTTCTTCAGGTAACGTGGTGTTGTAGGTTCCCGTGAAGCTTGGTATTCCTATGTTCAGGTACCTAGTGACTTCCTTCAAGTGGCGTCCAAAGGGTGTATCTTCATCCGGTTGTGTGAACTTGTTCCTTGCATCCGCCATCCTAAAGAGTAGAAAAGATGAGAAGTCAGAAGAGAAGAGAGTGAGTAGTGATCTAGATCTTTAGCTTAGTGGTCGTGTCCTACAGTCAGCGTGTGCTCTGATACCATCTCTATAGCGACCAGACCTCAAACAGTCTGATCTCTGTGCTCCGGTGTCATCCCTGGATCAGTAATGCTGACACCACACAGTACTCGGAGGATTTATAGCAGAGTAGCAATCACACACTTATTACATCGAGAGTCTCAAAAGAGAACTTATTACAATAAATATGGCTTAAGGCCATCTAGTGACGATAACAGCGGAAGGCTTGGAAGATAAGTGAGTCCATCAACTCCAAACGGCATCACTGAGTATAGAACCACGACTAAAACTCCTTAATCGTCGTCTGAAAAGTCTGCAACATTAACGTTGCAGCCCGAAACGGGTCAGCACATGGAATATGCTGGCAATGTAACACATAGAGAGTAATGGAATGAAAACTATACTATATGCATATTTGGCTGGTGGAAAGCTCTATGGTTACAGTTTTGCGTAAAGCCAATTTTCCTACTTCAAAGGAATAAAATTAATTACTATCATGGTGGTTGTTAAACATTGAGAATGGTTGACAGCATTCTCAATCCCAATTAAGTAACATCATTAAAACCCAACAATTAATTTAGAGTAACATGTTGAGATTCACATGATAATCCAGGTACTAGATACTCAAGATGTCCATAACCGGGGACACGGCTAACCATGATTAGTTTGTTACACTCTGCAGAGGTTTGCGCACTTTTCCCCACAAGACTCGATCGCCTCCGTTTGGTTTCTCGCACTGCAGGGTGTTTGAGAAGACGGATGACCGAGACACAGTCTTTCAGAAGCGCTAGCACCTTACGACGGGTAGACCGGTACACCTACTTTCCCCTACATCTGCTAGTCTACCACTGTAAGAGTTCGCACAACTTAGTCAACTATGCCAGAGCCCATAATGGCTTGTGGCTGCACACGGAAGTTTCTAGTATGAATAATCTCATGATCCCTTTGAGCCTGGGTGGCGGTCCAAGAAAACAGGCAAGTCCTGGAAACCCCAGGTGCCTCAATCCACCCAGATTTCACTCTCATGGTTACTCATAGCATGGCATAATAAGCAAACGTAGAAGTAACTCCCAAAGGTTTGATAATAAACAGGTAATAGGTACTACCTCATCTACTTCCCATCCCACAATTTAATTAGATCCTAATCATGCAATGTGTGAGGATTGATCTAATGCAATAAAACTGGGTTGTGATATGATCAAAGTGTGAACTTGCCTTGCTGATGATCCGCGTAACCTAGAGATTCGAAGTAACAAGCGGCGCACTCCGAGTATTCTATCACAGACAAACAACAAGCATACAATAATTACTCATCTAATGCACAGGTAAAACTCAAATAGAAGATCTAACCAGAAAGTTCAACTTAAGAACCCTGGTTGGCAAAAAGAATCAAATCGAACGAACAAAAGAAAACAAACGGCGAAAGAAAACAACTTCGTTCTAGTAATCTGGATCTAGGGCAAATTTTACAGTAGCAAAAACCTGTTTAAGTTGATTATTCGGAAAGAGGGTTTCAAGACGAAACTCCAGGCACTTGAATCGCCTGATTCCGATAAACGAGCGAAAAGTTATACTAAAATGAAAATCGGATCAGAAATCGCGATCAGAAAATAACCGCGGAAAATCCGACGAAAAAGAAAAACGACGAACAGAATTTTGTTTTAAACAGCACGGAAAACGAGGTGGCCGCGAACCTCGAAAGGCACGCGGCTCCGACGGCGGCGGGCGGCGGCGGCGGCTAGAGGCGGCGGCGGCTAGGGTTAGGTCGGGCGCTGGCGGCTGGGCTCTCCTCGGGCCGGGGCGGCGGCTTATATAGCCTAGGCCGGCGGAGTCCAGGCCGAATACGGCCCGAAGTCGGTTCTGTTTTTTTTTCTTTTTTATAATTCCGCTCGGAAGAAAAATAAAAAGAAATACTAAACGGACTCCAAAAATCACGAAATAATTTTTGCCAGGTTCCTAAAATCAAGCCCGATAAAGTGAACATTTATTTGGGCCCAAACTACAACTTTGAAAAACACGCATTTTTCCTAAATTCAAATAAAAATACCGAAAAACTCCGAAATAAAACTTTTTTGATTTTTTTTATTAAATCCTCAATATTTCTATATTTTGAGAAAGTCATTTTATTCCCTCTCTCATATTTTTGTAATAGAAATAATTGATGATAAAATAAATAAAATAAAATGATCCTGTTTACATAATTTGAGAAAACTCAAATATGTAAATCACGAAATCCCCAACTCTCTCCGTGGGTCCTTGAGTTGCTTAGGATTTTCTAGGATCAAAACCAAAAGCAAAATAAAATATGATATGCATGATGTCCTAATGTATAACATTCCAAATTGAAAATTTGGGATGTTACATATAAGTTCGCGCTTCCATGTTTTGGATTGAAATATCTGGCGGTCCCAATTCCATCCCTGCAAAATCTCTCTTCTCCACCATCCCCTTCCACGCCCAGATTGCTCAAATCCCTAATTCGCCGCCAACCCTCGAATCGCCCCTTGTCTCGTCTCTTTCCCCACCGTTCCCCACCTCTGTGCCGGACGACGACGACGAAGATGACGGTCGCGCTTCACCACCGCACCGGAGCTACCTCATCTACGCCCTCGTCCACCGCACCGGGTGGTCCACCGACAACGTCGGCCGCCGCAACCGATGTGCCCCACAAACACCGAGTTCCACCGCATCAGGTGCGCTTCATCGACGCCGTCTCCCAGCTCACCGGGGCTTCTTCACCGAGCACATCGTTGCACCTCACTACAAGAAATATGTCAACTTATGACCTTCTGTCAGTGACCCTCGAAGAATTGGTCATAAATTTATGACCATTTTAGACCAATTGGTCAAAAGCTGTTCAGGGGGCTCCAAACCCTAAACCATTGCGACCATTTTGGTCAGAAAGGTCGTAATTTCCTTACACGAAATGGTCACAAAGCAAACAGTGCTAGTCCGCTGCCTTATTTCTAGTTGTTAATGACCAATATAGATGGTCATAGCCTTGTAGATTGTGGTGGGTTGTGATGACTAGGCGCCATCTCATCAGTTTTGCCTATGTGTCATGTCCATGTGGCAGTTTTTGCCCTAGGTTGTGAAGCAACCTATATTTCTATCATTCCCAAAAATAATTCCCAAAAAAATCTCATAAATTCTTTGGGGCATAATCTTCATCAAATATGTAAAAATCCTTCCTTGCCTAGTTCAAAACTAATTCAACAATATTCATTTTCCTATTCTGTTCACAACAACACTTTATGAAGGAAGTGCTATTTATATATTCTTGATTGCCCTCGGAATTTTTGGGAACTCTTCTATCCAAATCATTACCGCATGACAAAATTCAGCTCCATTTGCCTAGCAATCTTCTCGGCAAATTTCCAAAGATTTTTCCACCTAGAAGCATTGTGAGGAAGTACCTTTTTATATCTCTAAATGACATGAATTTATCAGTTCTTCATATGCCCAAATATCACCTCCTCCAAATTGCAACTCAGTCAAATCATCTATGTGAGCCCAGGTTCAATTTATATTTTATGGCCAAATTGGCACGTTGCAAAGCAAGTGTTATATAGACCCCTCCTATTACCCTCAAACTTTTCGGGCACTCTTCCATACCCAAATCATTGCCACATGATAATATTCAGCTCAATTTTCCTAGTAAATCTTTCTCGGGAAATTTCCAAAGTTTCTACCTCGAGAGAAGCTTTGTGAAGTAAGTACTAGCTGGGCTTACCCAAATGATCTGAAAATTGACGAGCGCATGACCATACCTAAGTAACTTACCTACACCAATTTTGAGCTCATTTCATTCATCCAATCTCTCTCACTAGTTTTCCCAAGTTTTTGTCCATAGAAGAGCATTGTGAAGGAAGTACTACTTTGGCATGTCCAAATGGTATCAATTTTCTACAATGCTTTCCTATGCCCAAATAACCATCCTCCACAAAATTTCAGCTCACTCCATTCATTATTTTGAGCCCAGCTTCAACATTCATATTTTTGTCCAGCGTGGTACTTTGCAAAGCAAGTACCACCTAGGATCCTCCTTTTGAGCTAAAAAATTGTGAAGACATTCTCCTTAGTAGATGATCATCCTCAGCCAAAACTCACGCCCATTGGCCATGTACATTTCCCATACCGCTAATCAAACACTTGGCTGCTAATCCATGTTTGAGCATCGATCGGTCTCCTCGTGAGAATCTTATGTTGTAATTTTCTTCCTAGCACCAACCTGGGGAGTGCCCAACCCACTAGACAGGCCTAGTCTGCCCAGAACACATGGCAACATTACGGTCATGCGGTGACCACGCGACGGGCTTGCGAGTTTACGCGCTCTAGAGTTGGGGCCCTCGGCCACCGCCCAAACCTCGACGTATCGCCACCAAACCATGTATTTATGATTAAATAGGTCCTTATGTAACTAGAAATGATTTTTGGAAAAAATAAATAGGCAAACTATGAGGCAATGCAGTTCAAATTTGACCCGCTTCCAACTGATCGGCGGAATTTGTCCTTTTTCACGAGAGGTGGATCAAAACTTTTTTACACCCAACCATTTTGTCAATTGTGCATTAAATATGGCCTAGTATTTTATAAAAATGATTGGTCCAATTTTGCAACAATTATGTAGTTCCTTTCACAAAAAAACTCCTTCGGCACTCGGAAAATGAAAAATGGTTTTTTCGTCCACAAGAAAATGAAAACCTTCCTTAGGCAACATTGTTGCCATTTCCAATATGCACCCTTGTGCCACAATATGAGATCATTTTGAACAAACTATGCACGAATGTGGCCATAAGATTGATCATTTGGCTTGAAAGCCATGAATCTTTAGAGATGATAGCTCATTTCCGAGAACACTTTTTTAAAATAATTGCCGTATTACAAGTTTGTTATTTTTCTTGGGAACTTGGCCACATATAATGACACTATGCGAAGGTTTCCCAATTTTTTGACTTTTTTTGAATTTTTTATGCCTGTTTCAAAATGCGGTCAAAACGACGGGCTTGACCGTTCCTAGCTAGTGGTTGAATCTTGGAAAACTTTTGGTGTTTCTCTGATTAAATAGATACTTATGTACCTAGAAATGATTTTTGGAAAAAATAAATAGCAAACTATGAGGCAGCTGCAGTTCAAATTTGACCCGCTTCCAGCTGAATCGGCGGAAATTTGTCTTTTTCACGAGAGGTGGATCAAAACTTTTTACACCCAACCATTTTGTCAATTGTGCATTAAATATGTCCTAGTATTTTAGAAAATCAATTTGGTCCAATTTTGCAACAATTATTTGGTAGTTCCTTCACAAAAAAACCTCCTTTCGGGCACTCGGAAAATGAAAAATGGTTTTTTCGTCCAAAGAAAATGAAAACTTCCTTAGGCAACATTGTTTGCCATTCCAATATGCACCCTTGTGCACAATATGAGATCATTTGAACAAACTATGCCACGAATGTGGCCATAAGATTGATCATTTGGCTTGAAAGCCATGAATCTTCAGAGATGATAGCTCATTTCTGAGAACACTTTTTTAAAATAATTGCCGTATTACAAGTTTGTTATTTTTCTGGGAACTTGGCCACATATAATGACACAATGCGAAGGTTTCCCATTTTTTGATTTTTTTTGATTTTTTTATGCCCGTTTCAAAATGCGGTCAAAACGGTGGGCTTGACCGTTCCTAGCTAGTGGTTGAATCTTGGAAAACTTTTGGTGTTTCTCTGATTAAATAGATACTTATGTACCTAGAAATGATTTTTGTAAAAAATAAATAGCGAACTATGAGGCAGCTGCAGTTCAAATTTAACCAGCTTCCAGCTGAATCGGCGGAAATTTGTCTTTTTGACGAGAGGTGGATCAAAACTTTTTACACCCAACCATTTTGTCAATTGTGCATTAAATATGTCCTAGTATTTTAGAAAATCAATTTGGTCCAATTTTGCAACAATTATTTGGTAGTTCCTTCACAAAAAAACCTCCTTTCGGGCACTCAGAAAATGAAAAATGGTTTTTTCGTCCAAAGAAAATGAAAACTTCCTTAGGCAACATTGTTTGCCATTCCAATATGCACCCTTGTGCACAATATGAGATCATTTGAACAAACTATGCCACGAATGTGGCCATAAGATTGATCATTTGGCTTGAAAGCCATGAATCTTCAGAGATGATAGCTCATTTCTGAGAACACTTTTTTAAAATAATTGCCGTATTACAAGTTTGTTATTTTTCTTGGGAACTTGGCCACATATAATGACACAATGCGAAGGTTTCCCAATTTTTTGATTTTTTTTTGAATTTTTTATGCCCGTTTCAAAATGCGGTTAAAACGGCGGGCTTGACCGTTCCTAGCTAGTGGTTGAATCTTGGAAAACTTTTGGTGTTTCTCTGATTAAATAGATACTTATGTACCTAGAAATGATTTTTGGAAAAAATAAATAGCAAACTATGAGGCAGCTGCAGTTCAAATTTGACCCGCTTCCAGCTGAATCGGCGGAAATTATTCTTTTTGCACGAGGTGGGTCAAAGATTTTGACACCCAACCATTTGGTCAATTGTATATTAAATATGGACTAGTATTTGAGAAAATTGATGGAGTCCAATTTTACAACAAATATTTGATAGGTTCTTCACAAAAAACATTTTTGCCTCTCAGAAAATGATTAAAAATAGCTAGAAAGATCAGAAATGCGTAAAAATTGGTCCTTATCCATAAAATATGGTCTAATTCTAGTGAAAATTTGTGTGGTACCCTTTTGCAAAATATTTTTGATACCTACTTCACAAAATCCTTCTAGTTTTAGTAGTACTTGGAAACTCTTTTAAATCACTAGTTTTCTGAACCAATCAGAACCATTCCCACGGATCGATGACATGGCGCCCATCCATCCATCTCTCCATCCCACATCCATCCATCCATCTATCTACAAAAAAAAGGAAAAGGAGATAGCCCACCGGCAGCCCAAACCCTAGCTCAGATCCCCCATCTCCTCGCCGCCGCCGCCCCCTCCCGATCTCACCCCCACCTCTCCCCTCAACCAAGGACAACGGAGATCCAGTCCTCTCCCTGCGTGGCAACCCTTCCTCCCACCCTCTACCGACCTCGCCGTCCTCCTCACCCACCGCCCACCTCGTCCCTCCCTCCTCCCTCTGCCCCTTGCCTCGATCCCCTAGATCCAATCGACACAACCCCGCTGCCCCCGCACCCCGTACTGTCCACCATGGCCACCTCCTCCTCCTCCGGATCCCCGCACCAACCCACCACCCCGCCGTGGGGGCGTGTCTGCGGCGGCTGCCCGATCGCACGTCGTGCCTCCCTCTCCCTCGCACCAATTCTCGTCACCGCCACCAACATCGCCCAATCCCACCACCGATGGGCCAGATCCCGCCCGATTTCGGCATCCTCCGGCGCGCCCAACACACCACCGTGACCTCCTCCGTCCGTTCCTTCCTCCCATCAGGCCAGATCCGGCGCGCGCGTCCTCCAGAGGCCAAGCGCAACCCTTCCCAGCGGCTAGGGTTGTGGCTAGCACGTCGCCGTCGTGGCTCCGGTGACTCAGGTGAGTCTCTCCACTCCTCTTCGTCACATACCTCCCTCTCTTCCTCACCTCTTCTTGTCTCCCTTGCAGATCTCGACGTCTAGGTTTGTTTCTTGCTCCGTTGACGGCTAGGGTTCCGATGTGGTTCGGTTGTGGCATGGCGGAGTGGGCGACAGAGGTGTCTTGGAAGCCACCAACATCAACAGCGTGCTCCTACTCCAGCTTCTGGCCAGGGTTCGCTGGCTTCCTCTCTCTCTCTCTCTCTTCCCCCACTGTCTCTCTATTTCGATTTACCTATCTAAATTACGTCTCTCTACAACTGACCCCTTCTCTCCCCTCGCCTTGTGGATGCAGATCTGTCAAGGGATACATCATCGCCGGAATGTTGTCCTGGGTGCAGTCCTCCCTCATGCCACAACACCCACACTTGACTGACTCTATCCCCATTGCTGCTGGCTATGGCTATTGCTCTGTGGTGCGGTGTGCTATGCTGAGCTGGCCTTGGTTGGATTCTTGGGAGGCTATTTGTAGGGAAGGAGGTTATTACAGTTGTGATGGTAGGGGTGGGGATGGGAATTTAGGTTGTTGTTACTTGGTAGTGCCTACATAGTGAAGTCTAGTTGATTATTCATATGGTATACCTTGTTATCGATCATCATTTGCTTCCTAATACACCTCATCAAAGCTTTCAAAGGCTCTCATTTTTCTGCATTACAAAAAATTGTAGTGCTGACCCCACAAGTACTTAGCATTTCTAAATGTGTCTATTTCTTTTGCTTCCCTCGGTTTAACCCCTAAGCTGCAAAAACTTTAAATTGGTCTGTGGGCAAGTGGGTTGGTAAATATAGAAGATGTAGAGATGTAGAACTGAAGCTTGGTACTTAGCCATTTAATTTGTAGGTACTTAGTCTTACCTACACAATGAATTGTAGTTCGTTTGTCATATGGTTAGTGTTGGTCATATGCAAGTAAACTGGATACCCACCAGACTAACTATTTCCCAAAGTTAGAGTGATACATTTTGTACTACACTGCTAATGCCTATCCGAGTTCATTGTTTTATTTTCATGGTAACTAAATGTTGAATTTAGCCAAACTTCATGTCACCATGCGAATAATGTTTTTGCACAAAATTCTTTTCTGTTTGTGTGGTGCTAAACTGCCAATAGAAGACGAGAGTTCTTGTTGAACAACGCTACAATTGCATTGTTGTATGTTATTTAGGGTTGTCCTAGTTGCATAAGAGCATCTTTTACTGTGCATTTTGTTTCTTTGCTCAGTACAGAATGTATTGCAAGTGTTGTTCATTATTTTTTCCTTTTGTCTAAATATATCACAAAAAGTTATGTATGGAGTAGTGATTGTCTAATGTCCTCTTAGATTACCAAATGGATGAAGCGAAATCTTGTGTGACACCGTAGCATAGCACGGGCATCCTACTAGTTGGTATGATAAGTATGTGTTAGGTTTGTCCAGTCCATCAATGTCGGTAAATGTGTTGTGGTCTGTGAATGTGTATAGATTTTTTTAAATTTTGTTGGCTGTTGCAACACTTGGATTATTTATTAATATAACCCAGCAGCGATGCTTCCATTTTAAGACATGTACTAGTGTGCTAAAACTACTACTGTACCTGCTTCTTCTTAGCCTGAGTAGTATATCAGGCCAGTATTAACTTGTGTTAATTGTATTAACTTGTAGCCTAGTCACTGCAGTCATCTTGTGCTTTTATCTTCTCTGTGATGTCATGTGCCTTTGAGTCTACTTATTGAAAACCTTATGCTCATATATCTTTTTAGTCCCTCTATTTCCATAAATGTGACACTGTTTTGTTTCTAAATACTTGACACATACAAGTTTGAGGGCATTATCCTAAACCCCTGCTATGATTGATCCATCTCCTCTACTTTGTTACTTGTGCTTAATTGAGATGTTACTCAAGGGTAGTGTTTGTGCCAGCATATATAAATGATATGGTCGCTTACTTTAATATGTGTGTTGACTCAAAACTGTCAAAATATCTAGAAAGAGAGTGAACTCACTTCACAGATTCTTTCAATCTTCAATGGTTATGGTTTTTGCATTATAGATTCTTAATCTCGGCTGATTCTAGATTCTTCCACTTGCTAGCTAGCTCCAAAAGCAAATCGTCTTCATTTGGAAGATGCAACATTCTATCAGAATCCATTCTCCTGCTCTTTTTCTTGTACTGTATGTCATCCATTGTTCAAACCTATTGGCAAGTTCTTGTAGTGTGTCGTTCTGTTCAGAAGTGCATTTTTATTTTAGGATTTGCTTCCTGTGTGGTACTGGATGGCTGAGTATTAAAACAATTTGGTTACTATCAAAAGCACTATAATTCTCTGGAATTAAACTTTGACAAGCATGCATATATGTGTTTGGTTTTTTTGGATTACGTGATGGCATTCTACGATTCTGTTTAACAACTTCCGTATTATCTTCTTATTTCTCTTGTCCTTGTGCAGCAGGATTTGATTCGGTACAATGGGTTCATCGTGCCAGGCTCCTCTTTTCTGCTGCTTCCATGTGGCGGTGGTGCTGTTTGGCATTGGCTACAAAAACACCCAAGGTGAGACCCTTTCCTTCCTCTGCTCCCCACCTCTGTGGTTGGTCTGAGCTTGTCGTGGTCATGGAGCCATGACTATGGTGGTCGCTCTGCGTTCATGTCCATTGTGCCATGTGTATGCCTTCTACATCAAGTTAGCATCCTTCTGCACAAAATTTTGTATGTGTTATTGGTCTGTAGAGAAAATGCTTTGTGTCACATGCTCAACACACTTTGAACTATATACCTGGTTCAGTTTTAGAGAATGCTCCTGGTTGTTTAACACACTTACTGAACTAATCAGCCTATTGACTAACTACCATCAGTATCCACCAAACGGCTGTGGAAATAACTTTTGCTGATAATCCTTTGTTTTAAACAAGTACTAATGTTTTGGTAGGACAAGAAGTTTCAAATTCTTATGCTGGTTTATGTTCTCTTTTTAGGTTATGAGAAGATATGTTGCTGGAAAGATGCTCTTAGCAAACTGGAAGGGTTGCAACCAAATCCAATTGACAACATGGCAGTGGTCTCTGAATATCTAAGCTAGTGATCATCTTTTCAGCGATTCCTTTTCTGTTTGGCCTTCTTGTAGGTAGTGTACATTAGTTGTCTGTTGGAGTTGTGATGGCAGTATATCTTCTTTGTTGCTTCGCTGTCGTTTGATATAGATGGCATTCTTTTAGTTGCTATTGCTTATGTATAGATAATCTGATGAAGATGTACATATGATATATGATTGTACGGCGAAACAAATATTGCTTTGATAGCAAAATAAAAAAACTCATATATTTCTCTGTTGTCCAGTCCTATGAATTAGCGGGCTGAAAATATTGATGGGTTGGAAGAGGCTTTGGCCCAAACAATGCTGGACAAAGATGGAACAAAAAAAGTCTCAAAAATAGAAAATGGACCGCAAAAAGGCTGAGGCCCAGAAAATGGAAAAGGCTTAGAAAACAAAAAACGCCATGTTGGGCTAGGCCCATGTAGCTAGCGAAAATTAACTAGAAAAAAACATAAAATGTGCTGAATTAATGGGCTCATGTTGGGCTAGGCCCATGTATCTGACCAGAATTAAAAAGAAAAATAACATTAAATGGGCTGAATTGTTGGGCTCGGCCCATATAGACACCGAATTGGACCGGGCTGAATCTTATCAACGACCTTTTCAATTGGTCGCAATTTTGCCACGTCAGATTGCCACGTTGGATCCGACATGGCCTGGGGAGAGAGCTAGCGACCAAAACAGAAGGTCATAGGATCAACGACCTTTTGTTAAAGGTCGCTATAGTCAGTTTACGACGCCTAGCTTTTGACCTTATGTTTTTGGTCACAAAAAGGTCATAAATGGAAATTTGTGACCATTCAGTGACCAATAGTGGTGGTCATAAGTTGACATATTTCTTGTAGTGCCTCCGCCCCCCCGAGGCCGTTGGGGCTTCACCAACAGTCTCGTCCACCGCATCGTAGCGCTCCGCTGCCACTCAAGATCTGCATCCGTGCGCGGCCAGCCAGCGCATCACCCTCAACGGCTCTGAAGTGACTCGCACTCTAGCTAGGCGAGCATGCCCAAACGTCGGCCCGAACTAGGTATCCACACATCACTCCCTTGTGCACTGTTCCGACCATGTTTGGATATCCTTTCACTGCTCTCTTAGCTTACACGCCTATGCAACTCTGACCTTAACTCTTATTTCTTCTGGAGATATCATCTGAAACAAGCAAATCCATATTTTAGCGAAGCATGACGGCGCTACGGGATCTGGTACACATCCTGCACACCCGTATAACCTTGTAAGTATCTGTCCTCCGGTACAACATCAAGGTTGATTCCTCTTATTTGATCAACCATTCGCCGTGTCAAAAATGCAGAGGGGGATGCAAGGAGCACAAGGCCTGCACATCCAAGCAAGTGGTAACATGGACTTGTACATGGAACATCCCAAGCGCAAGCAAAGCTGCAGTGAGCCTGTACAACGAGCTAGCGTAAGTCCCTGCATTTCATTTAATTCATACTGGCATTCGTGTATGATTTGTGTGCAGTGGCTGATCCACGAATTCAAGTTACTAGGGGCGAACATTTAACTTAAAAAATACGAAGGCACTTGCACTCCGGAAATAACCATAACTTGAGAAATGTGAAGCTACATGCACTTTGAAAACCAACTAATGATCCAAAGTAGTTCAGATTATAAACACTAAATGATGCAAGCACCAAAAAACACAAAATGCAATATGGTGTACAAGGACTACAAACATGGTCTGTACCTGCTTGAATTATTCGTTCTCTGGCTGAAAATATCGAAGTGTAATTGCATGTATAACCAGTGCGCAAACTGCATATCAATATATCTATCCTGCACAAGTATGCCAATAGTTTCAAACAACAGATTAGAAAAGTATTTATGCTATGTTGTCATGATACGGGGACTTTCTGGTAGATGGCCTCGATGTTTCCTCAAGCTATGAAAATGCACTATAATTTGCTTGTCATCAATGCCTGCAAATCTCTGTCTCTCTCAACATAGTAGATCATCATTAGACACTGAATCCTTCAATGAGCTTGCAAAATGCTTGCATTAGATCCCTCATTTGACAC
This sequence comes from Triticum urartu, assembly GCF_003073215.2. Taxonomy (NCBI): domain Eukaryota; kingdom Viridiplantae; phylum Streptophyta; class Magnoliopsida; order Poales; family Poaceae; genus Triticum; species Triticum urartu. The sequence goes on along the minus strand of NC_053022.1, from coordinate 433,564,087 downwards.
TATATGTTCATCACCAGGAGCATGTAAAATGTTTGCATCAAATCCTTCATTAGCAGTCTGTTCATTAGACACTTCAGGCTCAAGAACAACATGAGCTTGTATGTTTTCACCAGAAACTTGATTAGATACATCAGATTCAGTAAGTTCGGTATTGATTGGGGGAGTTATAAAATAAGTAGAAATTGGTTTCATTTTCTCATAGATTCCCTACATACAAGCAGTTTTACAACACCGTCAGGTTTAACTATTGGCCAGAATTTGAAGAGCTGAATTAGATATAATCAGGGATGTGATGTACCTACTCGTTGCGCATGCTACTCTTGCAAGCTGCGACTGTCCGTTTGCGCAAGCTCGATGCCATGCCCGTGCTGCCGCTGCAGCCTCCCACGTAGGCTACACCCAGGGTTGGATCTTCATCTTCTTGTCCTTCCGTTCACTTGAAGCCCGGCGACCGCCCTCCAACGAGGGGGCGAGGAAGTGTTGTGTCAGTTTGTCCAGCGGCGGCTAGGTTAGGAGCGAACCAGACTGGAGGCTGGAGCGAATGAATTGGGATTTTTCTTGCTATTGATCGATATGGGAGGCGCTCATTTGGGCCGCGAGCCTGCTATAGGGCCTGCCTTGCACTTATGTTATTGGCCCATCCAAATTGAAACATTTTTCTTCATTTTTTACATTGCCTGTTCGTGCGTTGGGACGAACAAAACTAGCATGGGCCAACCTGGACAACTCAAACTAGGTGCACACTTTCCAGCCACCTGAGGCGGCCGCCCATACCAGCCTCTATGGTGGCGTCGCCCCTTTTTGCGTGTATGATTGGAAAGTGAAAAATATTCCAGTGGCGCTTTTGATTTACCCACAGAATGGTTGAATTGCTTGTTTCTATGAACTGAGTTCGCCAATAATGTGAAGGATGCCAGTCTTTTCATCCTATTGTAGATTGCTTAGATCTTGATATGTCAAAAGTAATCGCATGAAATATACAGTAAAAGCCAGTGTGATGTGTTTGGCTACAACTAGTCTGACTACACATCCTCATATAACATATCAAGGGCGCACCATCTTACTAGATTAACCATTCGACTTACCCATGCAGTGTGGGAAGAAAGAAGTATTGGGACTGCGTATCCAAGCAATTGATGCCATGGACTCCTTCATACAACCTTGTAAGTGAAAAATAAGTTGCAGTGTGCCTGTACAAAGAACTAGCGTACGTTCAGTTACCTGCTTCTCGGAATTTTAGTTAGCCACTTATTGCAAAAATTGTTCAATTACGTTGCTTGGCTTAATTTAGTTTGCTACTGATTACATAATGGCAGAGCCTGTTAATCATATTGTAGACTGCGCCTATCTATGTGTTTGATACTTACTGTTAAGAATTACCTGTTTGCCTTAACTTAAATATCTACTTGTTTGTTTAACTGCTTTGCTGCTGCAACAGCGGGTTACAATGATGTTAATAACTACTTTTCAGCATCCAATTGAAACTCTTTAATTCCTTGTTTGTTTAACTGGTTTGCTGTTATAACTCCCAGTTGAGATGTTTTGCTAACTTCAACTTCTCTGAATCCAATCGGAACTTTAATGGCAAAACAGGTTAGCCCAAGATCAAAGAGTGAGGTCCCCATGGACATTGCATCATCCCACAACAGTGGCAACTGGCCCAATCGCGCATTATGAATCCAACTGCTGATGCTCTAGAGGCTAAACTAGTGGTAGAAAGAGATTCTGCTTCTGCACTTAGAGATGAAGTTGACATGTTAAGGAAACAAACAGCACAATCACAAGCGGTACTCAAGACAACCATTAAATATTTGGTGGATTTCAAAACGAAGCAAGCTGAGACTGACCAGATTGTTAAGGTCCTGAAGGAAAAAAGGAAATTAAATTCCTACTTGGTAAATCATAGGTGAAATGTTCTTTCCATAGTTGAATAACCTTTGTGTTGTCTGTTCATGTAATCAATCAAACCATTTGTTTTAGAGACATTGTAATAATTGTTTTTTTGTTTTTTTTGTTTGTAATTTTATTTGAGCACAAGTCTGTATTAATTGATAAGACTCGGAGACATTTCATTTGGATTGCTGTGCCAGACCTATAAATATGCTAATCGGGCTGAATGTGCATTCAGCAATAGTAGTATAGATGGACCATAAGTGGCACGCATCGGAAAGGGCCAAGATGCTAGCTAAAAAAAGGATGTTGTTGTAGCCAAAAAAAGTACAGTGGCCTGGCTTATGTATGTTAGTTGATATTATTGATCCATATACTCTATAAGTGTCTATATGTCTGTTAGTTCCGTACATTCTTGGTTGATTGACTCGGTATTTGAATCTTGATACATCGCTTGTGTACATATCTAAATGGGAGTACACATTTATGTTGTGTGTGACATTTGAGTTGGACATGAAGTGTTCCAAATATTCGAATTCACCTTAAACTGGATTCTAGTTTATGAATTTGAGTATCGGCATTTGTAAACCATATTCATATATGATAGTGGAATACATCTTTGTCGTCCTTTTGAAGATATATAAAAACACATAGAATGATTTATAAAGATTCATATAGGAATACAAAATGGATTCGAATTTAGTTGCCAGGGTAAACGTGGATGCTTATTGTCCCAAAATTCGAAAGAAACAGCAAAATGTCCACTCCCACATCGGCTGCCCGTAGCCAAGTGTTTGGGATATGGAAATTACTGTCTACTCATTACACGGACAATCCATCGGCCCGATTTCCACTACTCTAAATAGGGGTAGGTTAGTAACTTCAATTAGACGTCACACGACCGCCTCTGAGCCCATTCCGACACGGTGGGCATCAAACATGGGCGGCAAAACTCATTTGATTCAAGCTCGTCCGAAAGACCTCTGTTTCTCCCTCCATTCCCCATTCATACACGGTGGGTGGCAAAACACCCTCTCCTAGTCTGAAATAGATGTAGGCTAATATTTTAAATAGGGGAAGATGTGTAACTTCCATCAGACGTGACACAACCGCCCTACCTGTCAGCCCCGTTCATACACCATGGGCGCCAACCGTGGGCGGCAAAACACCCTCTCCTCGCCCGAAATCGATGTAGGATAATATTTTAAATAGGGGCAGATGTGTAACTTCCATCAGACGTGACACAACTGCCCTACCCGTCAGCCCCGTTCATACACCGTGGGCGCCAATCGTGGGAGGCAAAAAAAACCTCTCCTCGCCCGAAATAGTTACCGGCAAATATTTGGGAGATGCGAGATTACCGTCCTATCCCCAACTGATGAGACGTCCGAACTTGAAACGGGGGATAAGTTCATAACTTTCCCATATTTTAGATAGGCGCGTCCCAGAAACATGGTTCCCCATACCTCTCCCTCCATTTTCCCATTCATACACCGTCTGCACTAGAACACCCCATTCCCACACCAGCCTCCGTCCGCCACCCCATCCATCACTGTCGTCCTCCACCACATCCATTGCCACCGTCCTCCACCATGCCGGAGCGCCTACCAAGACCGCGTCGTCCACTGCTAGAGATGGACGTTTCTCATCCACGGCGACGGACCAATAGCCTTGCATCGCGTCCTCTCGCTTCATCGGCGTCGTCGTCCTCTTTGCCAGGGCCGCTCACACGACCTTCTCTTCCACCGGAACGGGACTTATCCCCCGATGCACTCGTCTACTGTCGCAGATCTGCTTCAACGCCACCGACAGCCATCGCACCCCCGATGCCTACACGGCGCCGCAAGAGAGGTGGTACTTCATATCTCCTCAACTTTTTGATCTCAACCAGAAAATAGATCTTAACTTGGTTACTCTACTTTCTTTTCAGCTCTTAGAATTTAGTTCTTAGTTCGAAGCAAACAATGGATGCTAAATATCATTTCTCCGGTCTGCAACTTCAAATCTGCCATGGCATAGCCATAATACGGTTTAATTGATCATGCTTAGGGTTTAATTGATCATGTTGGTTCCGTGGTGGTTTCTTTAATAGAAATCAGAGGGGAAACCCTCTTTTGCTAAAAAATATATGCTTAGAGTTTCCCCCTTTTATGATCACTATACGATCAGAATACATGCTTCGTGTCATAATAACACTGCTCCACCCATCAAGCTAAACAAGCTTAGTTGTTCAAATACGAATCTGATATTATTAAAACAGAGTTGTTTAATTGGTCAGTTAAATGTTCCTAAATTAGTTTCGAAAATGCATGTTCGCTGCTCGGGTGTGTATCTCTATGTGTGGTCTGGTCAGCACGGTTTGGGAGGTGAACTTTGCATAGGGAGACACTCTCCGAGTTGAAACCGCAGTGCATTCCATAGATAACCTGACTACTTTTTATGTTTTCATGAATCTCAGATTCTGAACAGCATCATAATGATTATGAGCTTGCGCGCATGAAAAGAATAAAGCATAACAATGCATGGCTGTCAAACTTGGCATTAAGGGACTGAAATCAAGTCTAGATGCAATGCAATGCAAACACTCTCCACCTACAGATTCATGCTCAGAATATGATCCTAACAATGATTCTGAGCTAGAGGGAGACCTAAGTCAATGTAGCTCCCTAGTGGAGGAGTCAGAGGAAGATGCCCTATCTTATTCACCCATCAAGGTACTTGCTCTAACTTTCCAACGTTACATTGCTCGCACTTATCTTGCAACTGATGCTTTGCATTGCTTCTACTTTGTTGAACTGCCATTAGCTTAGTTTACACATCGTGTATGTGAATACGCCCTGCCAATCCATTTTCAGTACATATTCCATCTGTCATCATACCATGTTTATCCATTCAAATGTTGTTCTTGTGTATCAGACGTTCAAAAGGAAGAGGGCGATTGCTGATCGTGGAGGAGCACAAGCAAAGTATTTGGAAAAGGTAGTGGCACCTGATAAATCAAATAGCCCATTAGGTGTAGTTGCAATATCACCTGACCCACAAAATACCCCAACTCTAGCAGACTCTAGCCCTACTACACTGGTCATTTCTGATGCCCCAACTCAGCAGACCCCAACTGCAGCAAACAGTATGATTATGCTAGTTGACATAGCACCAGCTGTACGACTCAAAACCCCCATTCCAGCAAAGAGTACACCAAATCCAGTTGCCAAATCCCTTTTCGAACCAGAGAGAGCCCCAATTGCAGCAAATAGGACCCCTGTTCCATTTCTTCCCAGTTTAGAAGACGAAGCTTATGTTGTTGTCAGGAACTTTGTGCGCATCTTTCCTTCATGGAAATATTATACCGCAGACACAGAATAATTTCCAGTCTTCCTCCGCAACTTACGCGTAAGTAATGTACTAATGTTATTCATGGTCATTGCTGCATATGTTTCTGCTGACATAAGACACAAGATTTCATTCTTTTAAATAGGCGAGGCGCAAACTGGATTGTGATGACGAGCAAGGGTTGGTTGCGCTTTTCAAGCACTCGTTGATGAAGTATCGTTCCTACCTGAGGCAAGCGCACTTCGATGGCAAGCCTCTGAACGAAATTTCTGTAAAGTCTCCGGTGCTACATTTATCCGATGGTGACTGGAAAAATCTTGTTACACATTGGTCTCGGCTGCAGCGTAAGGTACTATGTATGATATCACATCACAATTTGAACTACATTTCTGCATTTGCCTTAATGTCTCACTTGTACGAAAACTGTTAGCAGAAGAACATTCGTTCTCAAGGGACCACAGAATCTCACAACTATACTGCACACCGCATTGCTCTTGTGAGTACCTCTTGCCCTGTATGACCATACTTACTTTCATAGCTGTTTGATTATGTAGCATCACTGCACATGTTAGCCTTGTAATCGTCCATTTGGTGGACATTATAAGATCTGTATGGACTCTTACATAAATTTAGAATCAACCCAATGCTTTTGAAGAGGTTTAGCTCTGCAGTCCTCTTGTAAGGACTAAACGTGGTCTATCACTGTACTTACATTAACAGCTACTCCCTCCATCCCATAATATAAGAACGTTTTGTACAGTACACCAGTGTTCAAAACACTCTTGTATTATGCGAAGAGGGATTGGTTCATTTTGTAGCATTCTGCATCTTATCTCCCTCGCCCACCATTTACTAAAAAAGATCAGATCTATATTTAATCTTACCAACAAGTAGAATACACAGACAATGCCAGTGCAGAAGTGTAGCCCATTGCTCTTTCAGTGCATTTTGTCCTGTAACGCTTGTACTTCCAGGGATTGGTAGTTGATTATGTAGCATCAATCTGCATCTTATCTTCATTATCCTCTATCCCTTATAGTATTATCATATCTATAATTACTCTCTACAAAATGTAGAGTACAGGCAATGCTTATGAAGAAGATTCTATGCTGAAATTCTTGAGTTATCCTTCCCTTGCCATGGAGAAGGGCATTATAAATCCGGTGTTAACTGTTAATGTAAGTCAGTCCTTCTAAAGCCTTTATCCTCAACAGCTGTTTAATTTTCTCATACTCCCTATCGTTTACTGCTGTTTAGTTTGTTGTTTCTACCAAAATGCATGTTTGTAAGAATCGTAAGTTCTAAGTTTTACTTGTAAAACCAAATTCCTTATTCATACCATGCACATTACTTAATACTCCCTATATGTATGCTTGTTTTTGTGGATCTATAATCCAGTGTGTGGTGAAGCAGCCCACGTTTGCACCTTGTCATCTCCTGTTTTATCTTACTGATGTGGCTGATGATATGAACAACATGCCATGCACAGTATCCAAAATAGATACAATGATTTTCTTTGCCCTTCTTCTATGCTTGTTATGTTGACTTGGTAATCCAGTAGTGTGGTGAAGCTCCCCGCATTATGAACAATGCCAAATTATGCTATTGATATTTTGAACATACTCTTTATTTTCAAATTTGAAATTGGATAGAATTGACAGAACAGTTATCATCTTTGTTTATACACGTGCAAAACCTGTCATCTCTCTGCTTTGTTTCAGGGTGATATGCCTGATGGCATGCACAAGTCTGCTGAAGGCTGTGAGACAAACCCAACATATATTGTAGCAAAGAAGGCAAAACATCTTGAAGATAGCGAGACAACCCCAAAGTCTTGTCTTGATGCAGTGTCCAAGTTACTTGAGACTAACAGTCAGACAAGCTCATAGAATTCGTTGTCTGAATCAGTTCGACTTCTTCAGTCCCAAGTTCTAGCAGAAAGGCATTCTGCAACTCAACTTCGACTTGAAGTCCTATCTCTAAGAAAGATTGCGGAGAACACCAATGAGAACCTCATTGCTAAACAGCTACACTTGGAAGCTATGACCGACATGCTAGGCCGGTCTCACAGCCTTGCTCAGCAGCTTGCGCAGCAGTTCCCCCGCAAGGCTAACCTTTCTTGAATTGTCTTGGAAGTGGTCTCGGTTCAGTATTACTTTGTTACGCTGCAATGGTGCCCAGTTTTTGTAATCTGCTTCTTCGTTGCGCTTTATGATCACTGGTGGCGAACTTTGATGCCCAGTGGATGTAATATACCTTAAATCCTTTATTGTGTAGTGTAGGTTTATTCTTAGTTACTATGCCGTCATTTCTTTATTGTATCGAGTAGGTTTGTTCTTAATTCCTACTAGTTACTCAGCAGCCCGAAATGAACCCCGGCCCATGATTGTGCGAATCAAATCACGGGCTTTTAACAGGCCAAAATTGTCTGGGTCCTTGTTTGGCCCAATCAGATATCGGCTGCGAGCAGGCCGGATGCAAACCGGGCCGTAGTTAGGCCAACTATATGACGGGCTTTTAACAGGCCAAAATTAATATAGGGCCGAAATGTTAAATGGGCCCTTAACAGGCCAAAACTAATATCAGGCCGAATTACTAAGTGGGCCTTTAGCAAGTGGGCCCAAAAGCATAGTGTCCAGTTGACGGGCCGAATCTGATATGGGCCATAATTGAGCCCAAAGCCTCTTAAAGGGCCGGACCTGATCTGGGCTGTAATTTGGCCCAGAACGTGGTAGGCTTTTAATGGGCCAGATCTCATACGGGCCACTATTAGGCCCGGAGCGTGGCAGGCCATTAATGGATCGGATCAAATATGGGCCGGCATTTGGCCCAAAACATGGCAGCCAGTTAATGGGCCGGCCTACTAGGGTCCTCAAAATCTTGTGGGCCTACAGCTGGGCCGGCCCATTAATGTCGGCGAAATCTCGTGGGCCTTTAGCTGGGCCGGCCCATTATGACCCGCAAGAATCTTGTGGTCCTTTACCTGGGCCGGCCCATTATGGCACACAAAAATCATGTGGGCCTTTACCTAGGCCGGCCCATTATGGCCTGCAAAATCTTGTGGGCCTTTAGCTGGGCCAGCCCATTATGGTCCGCAAAATCTCGTGGGCCTTTAGCTGGGTCGGCCCATTATGGTCCGCAAAATCTTGTGGGCCTTTAGTTGGGCCGGCCCATTTAAACTTGTTGGGCCGTACCATGTGTCGACGTATCATAGGCGCCTTCTGTCCAGTGAGTGGATGACATCTGTCCCGACGATGAGCCGACACATGTTTCCTCTAGCCAATGATGATTTTACACGTGGAAAATCCCCATTGGTCGGGGCTGTTAACGGGTTATCGGATCCAAAACCCGACCCGATAGCTTAATGGCATTCCGTTACGGTGGATGCCACGTGTCGGTCACCCTTGATGAAAGCACTTCTGTGACGCGCGATTTATCGTCATGGAAGTAGACACTTCCGTGATGATAATTTTGGTAATGTCATGGAACACTTCTACGATAGCACATGTATGAGTATCTTGATTCTGTCATAAATTTGTCATGGATGTACATGCATGACAAAAAAGTGACCTACTATGACAAACACGTATCATCACGGAAGTGTATTTTTTTGTAGTGCATATTCTTCATATAGAGAGCCTCTTGAGTTATCACTTTCATATACTAGTGGGAATTTTTATTATAGAACTTGGCTTGTATATTCCGATGATGGGCTTCCTCAAATGCCTGAGGTCTTCATGAGCAAGCAAGTTGGATGCACACCCACTTAGTTTCAGTTTGAGCTTTCATATACTTATAGCTCTAGTGCATCCGTTGCATGGCAATTCCTACTCACTCACATTGATATCTATTGATGGGCATCTCCATAGCCCGTTGATACGCCTAGTTGATGTGAGACTATCTTCTCCTTTTTGTCTTCTCCACAACCACCATTCTATTCCACATATAGTGCTATGTCCATGGCTCACGCTCATGTATTGCGTGAAAGTTGAAAAGGTTTGAGAACGTCAAAAGTATGAAACAATTGCTTGGCTTGTCATCGGGGTTGTGCATCATGTGAATATTTTGTGTGGTGAAGATGGAGCATAGCCAGACTATATGATTTTGTACGGATAACTTTCTTTGTCCATGTTATTTTGAAAACATCATTGCTTTATTAGTAGGCTTGAAGTATTATTGTTTTTATGTCAAATGATAGACTATTGCTTTGAATAACTCGTGTCTTAATATTCATGCCATGATTAGATATGTGATCAAGATTACGCTAGGTAGCATTCCACATCAAAAATTATCATTTTTATCATTTACCTACTCGAGGACGAGCAGGAATTAAGCTTGGGGATGCTGATATGTCTCCATCGTATCTATAATTTTTGATTGTTCCATGCCAATATTCTACAACTTTCATATACTTTTGGCAACTTTTTATACTATTTTTGGGACTAACATATTCATCTAGTGCCCAATGCCAGTTCCTGTTTGTTGCATGTTTTTTGTTTCGCGGAATATACATATCAAACGGAGTCAAAACGGGATAAAAACTGACGGAGGCTTTTTTTGGAATATATATGATTTTTGGGAAGAAAAATCCACGCGAGACGATGCCCGAGGGGGCCACGAGGCAGGGGGGCGCGCCCCTGACCCTCGTGGCCACCCCGTAAGGCGGTTGATTCCCTTCTTTCGCCACAAGAAATCTAATATCCGGATAGAGATCGTGTTAAAATTTCAGCCCAATCGGAGTTACGGATCTCCGGGAATACAAGAAACAGTGAAAGGGTAGAATCTGGGAGCGCAGAAACAGAGAGAGACAGAGAGACAGATCCAATCTCGGAGGGGATCTCGCCCCTCCCACGCCATGGAGGCCAAGGACCAGAGGGGAAACCCTTCTCCCATCTAAGGAGGAGGTCAAGGAAGAAGAATACGAAGGGGCCCCCTCTCCCCTTCTCTTCCGGTGGCACCGGAACGCTGCTGTGGCCATCATCATCACCGCAATCTTCACCAACAACTTCACCATCATCATCACCAACTCTTCCCCCCTCTATGCAGCGGTGTAACCTCTCTCTCTTACCCGCTGTAATCTCTATTTAAACATGGTGCTCAATGCTATATATTATTTCCCAATGATGTATGGCTATCCTATGATGTTTGAGTAGATCCGTTTTGTCCTATGGGCTATTTGATGATCAAGATTGGTTTGAGTTGCATGTTTTATTATTGGTGCTGTCCTATGGTGCTCTCCGTGTCGCGCAAGCATGAGGGATCCCCGCTGTAGGGTGTTGCAATACGTTCATGATTCGCTTATAGTGGGTTGCGTGAGTGACTGAAACACAAACCCGAGTAAGGGGGTTGTTGCGTATGGGATAAAGAGGAGTTGATGCTTTAATGCTATGGTTGGGTTTTACCTTAATGATCTTTAGTAGTTGCGGATGCTTGCTAGAGTTCCAATCATAAGTGCATATGATCCAAGTAGAGAAAGTATGTTAGCTTATGCCTCTCCCTCATATAAAATTGCAATAATGATTACCGGTCTGGTTATCGATTGCCTAGGGACAAATAACTTTCTCGTAACAAAAAGCTCTTTACTAAACCTAACTTAGTTGCGTCTTTATCTAAACAGCCCTTACTTTTTATTTATGTAACCTTTATTATCTTGCAAACCTGTCCAACAACACCTACAAAGTACTTCTCGTTTCATACTTGTTCTAGGTAAAGCGAACGTCAAGCGTGCGTAGAGTTGTATCGGTGGTCGATAGAACTTGAGGGAATATTTGTTCTACCTTTAGCTCCTCGTTGGGTTCGACACTCTTACTTATCGAAAACTGTTGCGATCCCCTATACTTGTGGGTTATCACATCTGAAGCACGATCTTGAGCTCCAAGTTGGCTATTTCATCGGAGATCACCAGCTCAAGGATGCGATGGCCATGTTCCTCTACTGCACCCAGGTGGCCACCTGGGCCAAGGAGTCGGTCGAGCCTATGGACCAGCGCATTAGCATCCAGCGGGCCACGGACAAGGAGAACGGCGGCACCCATGCGAACGGCGCGGCGGGCGTCCGGTGCAAGTACGGCGTGGCCGGCATCTGGTGCAAGTACGACGCTGAGGGCCTCTGCCCACTCCTGGCGAGAAATGGGGGTACTAACGGGACGTGTACCCAGCTACGACGTCGTGTCGACAACAGGCAAGCACCGATGGATCCCCTCTTGTTGTGCGGCACGCCGCGCCTCTCGCTCTGCGGCGCTGCAACGGTCTCGCCATGCGGCGAGCCGCAGCCTATCGGCGCGGGCGTGCCTAGCTTGCTCTGCGGCGCGCCATCGATCATGTTGTGCGGCGAGCTACAGCCTATCGGAGCTGACATGCCTATTCTGATCCGCGGTGCTCAAGCGCCATGCGCCAAAGGTCTGCTCAACCCTGACGATGACTTGCATCACAGCGTCGTCCATCGCGTTGCCGGGGAGCGCCTCGGCCTCGATGGGCCGTGGCGCCTGCTCGTTTTCCTTGTGGATGAGGTTGATGGCAGAGGCGGCGCTTTGGTGGGTTGGCATGCTTGGAAAAGGTGGATGTGCTACAGGCTGCACTTGTCGCCTCCGTGCATCGCGCGCCCCCTATGCGCAATATAGCAGGGTGGCGGGAAACAGGTGAGGAAATGGCGGGAAACGGTGGCTTGTTCATAAAAGGCCATCAATTAATGGAAACTTAGCATCGGGCTAGCACAAGAAGTAGATGATGATCAGATGAAAATGCACCACACTAGGGACCCCGTCGGTGATGAATTCATCAATCCTAAACGGTTGAATACTAGCAAGTGTTTGCCCACAACACACACGGCCTATTCCATCACAAATAGGTCGGATGGATCAACTGTATGCCACGTATCGCACATTGTCAAAAAGTAATGTGGTAGACCTTCTTTAACATGTGTTAAAAAACAAGGACCTCGAGGTTAACCTAATTTAACATCGACACAACTTCCCATCCAGTCACCCATCCGATGGCTGCTCCAGCCTGAGCACACTTAACTTGATAGTTTTCTTACATGAGCTACTGGTGGAACAGCTAGTCCTTGCTGATAGGAATGCCTCTTCGCATCCTTATGGCGTATCCGGATGACCGCCCATCCCATAATGGCCAATAGATGTTGTGTAGACAGAGTATATCACATACGTCTTACTAGAAGCAATCGTTTGCTTATTATCGGTCTTCGCACACATTTCGGATTACAGACCTGTTTGTCGCGTATCACACACATCTTTTTATATTGAACCATTTTTGTTCTCTTGCCTAATCACAAATAGTTCAGCCGAGTGAACCGTATGCTACATATCACACACACCTTGATCGGGCTGTCAGTTTCTTTTGTGTTGCCTAATCACAAACAGTTCATCCGAGTGAACCGTATGCTGTGTATCACACATACCTCCATCTGGCTGCCCGTTTCTTTTGTGTTGCCTCATAGCAAATAGTTCATTAACTGAACCGTATGCCCTTCGTCGCACACGCAACTAAAACCTAAACCGTGTTTGATGCATCCATCATCGCAAATGTTTTACACATTTCTGATGGTTTAAATAAAGCACCATTTGTGATCATTGCATCGCACACAGTTTCTTGAAGGGTCTCTAATCGTAGTGTCACGTTAGCAGCATCATGCAGTAGTGACTAGTGAAACCTATGGCCCCTGGTCTACTTTACATCATATAAGTTTCTGATCTATAATTCTAGTTTACTATTTATTTTGCAATCTTTATTTTCCAATCTATACAACAAAAATACCAAAAATATTTATCTTATTATCTTTATCAGATCTCACTTTGCAAGTGGTCGTGAAGGGATTGACAAGACCTTTATCGCGTTGGTTGCAAGGTTCTTGATTGTTTGTGCAGGTACTAGGCGACTTGCGTGTAGTCTCCTACTGGATTGATACCTTGGTTCTAAAAACCCAAGGGAAATACTTACGCTACTTTGCTGCATCACCCTTTCCTCTTCAAGGGAAAACCAACGCATCCTCAAGAGGTATGACTTCACACCTTGTAATACAGGCAAGAACCCTTCCTTTGACTGCTCCATTTTGAACTTCTTCAAAACATTATCAAGGTATGTGCTTTGTGAAAGTCCAATTAAGCATCTTGATCTATCTCTATAGATCTTGATGCCCAGTATATAAGCAGCTTCACCGAGGTCTTTCATTGAAAAACTTGTATTCAAGTATGCTTTTATGCTATCCAGAAATTCTATATCATTTCCAATCAACAATATGTCATCCACATATAATATTAGAAATGCTACAGAGCTCCCACTCACTTTCTTATAAATACAGGCTTCTCCGAAAGTCTGTATAAAACCATATGCTTTGATCACCTCATGAAAGCGTATATTCCAACTCCGAGATGCTTCCACCAGTCCATAGATGGATCGCTGGAGCTTGCACACTTTGTTAGCACCTTTAGGATCGAAAAAACCTTCTGGTTGCATCATATACAACTCTTCTTTAAGAAATCCATTAAAGAATGCAGTTTTGATGTCCATTTGCCATATTTCATAATCATAAAATGCGGCAATTACTAACATGATTCGGACAGACTTAAGCATCGCTATGGGTGAGAAGGTATCATCATAGTCAACTCCTTGAACTTGTCAAAAACCTTTCGCAACAAGTCGAGCTTTGTAGACAGTAACATTACCATCAGCGTCAGTCTTCTTCTTGAAGATCCATTTATTCTCTATGGCTCACCGATCATTGGGCAAGTCAACCAAAGTCCACAGTTTGTTCTCATACATGGATCCTATCTCAGATTTCATGGCCTCAAGCCATTTATCGGAATCTGGGCTCATCATCTCTTCTTCATAGTTCATAGGTTCGTCATGGTCTAGTAACATGACCTCTAGAACAGGATTACCATACCACTCTGGTGTGGAGCGTGCTCTGGTTGACGTACGAGGTTCGTAGTAACTTGATCTGAAGTTTCATGATCATTATCATTAGCTTCCTCTCTAGTTGGTATAGGCATCACTAGAACGGTTTTTTGTGATGAGCTACTTTCCAGTTCGAGAGAAGGTACAATTACCCCATCAAGTTCTACTTTCCTCCCACTCACTTCTTTCGAGAGAAACTCCTTCTCTAGAAAGGATCCATTCTTAGCAACAAAGATCTTGCCTTTGGATCTGTGATAGAAGGTGTACCCAATAGTTTCTTTTTGGTATCCTATGAAGACGCACTTCTCTAATTTGGGTTCGAGCTTATAAGGCTGAAGCTTTTTCACATAAGCCTTGCAACCCTAAACTTTAAGAAACGACAGCTTAGGTTTCTTGCCAAACCACAGTTCATACGGTGTCGTCTCAACGGATTTAGATGGTGCCCTATTAAAGTGAATGCAGTTGTCTCTAATGCATAACCCCAAAATGATAGTGATAAATCGGTAAGAGACATCATAGATCGCACCATATCTAATAAAGTACAGTTACGACATTCGGACACACCATTACGCTATGGTGTTCCAGGTCGCATGAGTTGTGAAACTATTCCACATTGTTTTAAATGAAGGCCAAACTCGTAACTCAAATATTCGCCTCCGTGATCAGATAATAGAAACTTTATTTTCTTGTTATGATGATTCTCCACTTCACTCTGAAATTCTTTGAACTTTTCAAATGTTTTCAGACTTGTGTTTCATCAAGTAGATATAACCATATCTGCTCAAATCATCTGTGAAGGTCAGAAAATAACTATACCCGCCGCGAGCCTCAACACTCATCGGACCGCATACATCGGTATGTATTATTTCCAATAAGTCAGTGGCTCGCTCCATTGTTCCAGAGAACGGAGTTTTAGTCATCTTGCCCATGAGGCATGGTTCGCAAGCATCAAATGATTCATAATCAAGTGATTCCAAAAGTCCATCCGCATGGAGTTTCTTCATACGCTTTACACCAGTATGACCTAAACGGCAGTGCCACAAATATGTTGCACTAGCATTATCAACTTTGCGTCTTTTGGCATCAATATTATGAATATGTGTATCACCACGATCGAGATTCAACAAAAATAGACCACTCTTCAAGGGTGCACGACCATAAAAGATATTACTCATATCAATAGAACAATCATTATTCTCTGTTTAAATGAATAAATGTCTCGCATCAAACAAGATCCAGATATAATGTTCATGCTCAACGCTGGAACCAAATAACAATTAATTCAGGTCTAAAACTAATCCCGAAGGTATATGTCAGTGTCAAAACCGGCGGATCTTGGGTAGGGGGTCCCGAACTGTGCGTCTAAGGAGGATGGTAACAGGAGGCAGGGGACACGATGTTTACCCAGGTTCGGGCCCTCTTGATGGAGGTAATACCCTACGTCCTGCTTGATTGTTCTTGCTGATATGAGTATTACAAGAGTCGATCTACCACGAGATCAAAGAGGCTAAACCCTAGAAGCTAGCCTATGGTATGATTGTCTATTGTCCTACGGACTAAAACCCTCCGGTTTATATAGACACTAGAGGGGGCTAGGGTTACACAAGATCGGTTACAAAGGAGGAGATATACATATCCGTAGTGCCTAGCTTGCCTTCCACGCCAACTAGAGTCCCATCCGGACACGGGACGAAGTCTTCAATCTCGTATCTTCATAGTCCAACAGTCCGGCCAAAGGATATAGTCTGGCTGTCCGGAGACCCCCTAATCCAGGACTCCCTCAGTAGCCCCTGAACCAGGCTTCAATGACGATGAGTCTGACGCGTAGTGTTGCCTTCGGCATTGCAAGGCGGGTTCCTCCTCTGAATACACCATGGAAGAGTTTGAACGCAAGGATAGTGTCCGACCCTACAAAATAAGTTCCACATACCACCGTGGAGAGAATAATATTTCCACAAACCTAATCTGCTGACATGTTTTGACAGCACGACATCACACCATAGCCCGGTTATTATTCGAACCGTTTTTCTCAACCAGCTCCGCACATATCGCGAGGCGGTTTTCTTGATACGTCTTGTCAAAGCAGAGATCGTGTTCCCCTTATCAAGGGATTCTCATCAATACGGACGTGGGTAACCCAACCGCGCCATCAATTACGGCACCTGGAAATAAGCGGTTTTGCCAGGCAAGTGGGAAGATACATCGCCTCCTCCGCCCTTATAAAGGGACAAAGATTTACTTTTTTCACCCATGCCTTCTTCCTTCTCGCTTACCCATTCCCGCACACTCAAGCTCTAGCGCCCAAGCTCACATTCTTCTTCTCAAACCACTCCAATCATGTCCAGAGCAGGAGGCAAGTGGATGGTCTCCTCCGTCATGGAGGAGAACATCAAAAAGTTACGGGAAGCCAGATACTTGGCCGCGGATATCGCGCACCGACTGCCAAATGCGGGGCAGATCGTCCCCACGCCCGAACCCCATGAGAGGGTAGTTTTTCTTACCCATTTCGTCCGCGGACTAGGATTTCCTCTCCACCTGTTTGTCCGCGGGCTCATGTTCTACTACGGGCTGGATTTTCATGATCTGGCCCCCAATTTCATCCTCAACATCTCGGCGTTTATCGTCGTGTGCGAGGCCTTCCTCTGCATCAGGCCCCACTTCGGCCTATGGCTGAAAACCTTCAATATCAAACCGAAGGTGGTGGGTGGCCAGCAAGCAGAGTGCGGAGGCACTGATAACCCACAAGTATAGGGGATCGCAACAGTTTTCGATAAGTAAGAGTGTCGAACCCAACGAGGAGCTAAAGGTAGAACAAATATTCCCTCAAGTTCTATCGACCACCGATACAACTCTACGCACGCTTGATGTTCGCTTTACCTAGAACAAGTATGAAACTATAAGTACTTTGTAGATGTTTTCGGAATGGCTTGCAAGAAAGTAAAGAGCACGGAAATAAAACTAGGGGCTGTTAAGGTAAAGAAGCAACTAAAGTAAATATAGCGAGTGTGGAAAAGTGGTGGTAGGAGTTGTGAAATTGCCCCTAAGCAATTGACTACTTTACTAGACCGATAACAAGTATTATGTGGGAGAGGCCACTGCTAGCATGTCATCCCTTACTTGGAATTCTATGCACTTATGAATTGGAACTATTAGCAAGCATCCGCAACTACTAATGTTCATTAAGGTAAAACCCAACCATAGCATTAAGATATATTGGTCCCCCTTCAATCCCGTATGCATCAATTTCTATGCTAGGTTTAAGCTTCTGTCACTCTTGCCCTCCAATACATAGTCCTATCAACATACAACTAACCCTATGGTGTGATGCATGCACGCGCTCATATGATGGGCACAAAAGGACAGAAACATAACCACAAGCAAATTAAATCAAGCATATCAATTCATCAACCACCGATAGGACAACGAAAATCTACTCAGACATCATAGGATGGCAACACATCATTGGATAATAATATGAAGCATAAAGCACCATGTTCAAGTAGAGGGTACAGCGGGTTGCGGGAGAGTGGACCGCTGTAGATAGAGGGGGGAAGGTGATGGAGATGTTGGTGAAGATGGCAGAGGTGTTGGTGAAGATTGCGGTGATGATGATGATGGCCACGGCGGCATTCCGCCGCCACCGGAGGAGAGGGGGAGAGGGGCCCCCTTCTTCCTCTTCTTCCTTGACCTCCTTCCTAGATGGGAGAAGGGTTTCCCCTCTGGTCCTTGGCCTCCATGGCATGGGAGGGGCGAGAGCCCCTCCGAGATTGGATCTATCTCTCTGTTTCTCCCTGGTTCTGCGTTCTGTTCTAGCTCTGTTTCACCGTTTCGTATATATATGGAGATCCGTAACTCCGATTGGCCTGAAACCTTCACCGTGATTTTTTTCCAAATATTAGCTTTCTTGCGGCAAAAGAAGAGCGTCAACCGCCTTACGGTGGGCTCACGAGGGTAGGGGCGCGCCCCCTGCCTCGTGACCACCTCGGGCACTGGTTCACGTTGATTTTCCTTCCGAATTTTCCATATTTTCCAAAAATAAGCTCCTCCGTTTTTATCCCGTTTGGACTCCGTTTGATATGGATATTCTATGAAACCAAAAACATGCAACAGACAGGAACTGGCACTGGGCACTGGATCAATATGTTAGTCCCAAAAATAATATAAAAAGTTGCCAAAAAGTATATGAAAGTTGAATAATATTGGCATGGAACAATCAAAAATTATAGATACGACAGAGACGTATCAGCATCCCCAAGCTTAATTCCTGCTCATCCTCGAGTAGGTAAATGATAAAAAAGATAATTTTTGATGTGGAATGCTACCTAGCATAATCTTGATCACATATCTAATCATGGCATGAATATTAAGACACGAGTAATTCAAAGCAATAATCTATCTTTTGACATAAAGACAATAATATTTCAAGCCTACTAATAAAGCAATCATGTCTTTTCAAAATAACATGGCCAAACAAAGTTATCCCTACAAAATCATATAGTCTGGCTATGCTCCATCTTCACCACACAAAATATTCAAATCATGCACAACCCCGATGACAAGCCAAGCAATTGTTTCATACTTTTGATGTTCTCAAACCTTTTCAACTTCCACGCAATACATGAGCGTGAGACATGGACATAGCACTATAGGTGGAATAGAATATGATGGTGGAGAAGACAAAAAGGAGAAGATAGTCCCACATCAACTAGGCATATCAATGGGCTATGGAGATGCCCATCAATAGATATCAATGTGAGTGGGTAGGGATTGTCATGCAACGGGTGCACTAGAGCTATAAGTGTATGAAAGCTCCAACTGAAACTAAGTGGGTGTGCATCCAACTTGCTTGCTCATGAAGACCTCGGGCATTTGAGGAAGCCCATCATCGGAATATACAAGCCAAGTTCTATAATAGAAATTCCCACTAGTATATGAAAGTGAAAGCATAAGATACTTTCTCTATGAAGAACATGGTGCTACTCTGAAGCACAAGTGTGGTAAAAGGATAGTAACATTGCCCCTTCTCTCTTTTCCTCTCATTTTTTTATTTTTATTTCATTTTTTTGGTGGGCTTCTTTGGCCTCTTTTTTATTTGGGCTTCTTTGGCCTCTTTTTTTGTAAAGTCCAGAGTCTCATCCCGACTTATGGGGGAATCATAGTCTCCATCATCCTTTCCTCACTGGGGCAATGCTCTAATAATGATGATCATCACACTTTTATTTACTTACAACTCAATATTAAAACTCGATACTAGAACAAAGATATGACTCTATATAAATGCCTCCGGCGGTGTACCGGGATGTGCAATGATCTAGCATAGCAATGACATCAAAAAACAGACAAGCCATGAAAACATCATGCTAGCTATCTTACGATCATGCAAAGCAATATGACAATGAATGCTCAAGTCATGTATATGATGATGATGAAAGATGCATGGCAATATATCTCGGAATGGCTATGGAAATGCCATGATAGGTAGGTATGGTGGCTGTTTTGAGGAAGATATATGGTGGGTTTCTGGTACCGGCGAAAGTTGCACGGTACCAGAGAGGCTAGCAATGGTGTAAGGGTGAGAGTGCATATAATCCATGGACTCAACATTAGTCATAAAGAACTCACATACTTATTGCAAAAATCTATTAGTTATCGAAACAAAGTACTATGCACATGCTCCTAGGGGGATAGATTGGTAGGAAAAGACCATCGCTCGTCCCCGACCGCCACTCATAAGGAAGACAATCAATAAATAAATCATGCTCCGACTTCATCACATAACGGTTCACCATACGTGCATGCTACAGGAATCACAAACTTCAACACAAGTATTTCTACAATCCACAACTACCCACTAGCATGACTCTAATATCACCATCTTTATATCGCAAAACTATTGCAAGGAATCAAACATGTCATATTCAACGATCCACAAGTTTATGTAGGATTTTATGACTAACCATGTGAATGACCAGTTCCTGTAATCTCTCTAAATAGATATAAGTGAAGCAAGAGAGTTTAATTCTTTCTACAAAAGATATGCCCATTCTCTAACAAGTATAAGTGAAGCAAAAGAGCATTCTACAAATGGTGGTTGTCTAACTGAAGAGAAACAGGCAATCCAAACTTCAAATGATATAAGTGAAGCACATGAAGCATTCTATAAAGCCATACTCAAAAGATATAAGTGAAGTGCAATGAGAATTCTATAAATAAACCAAGGACCATCTCATACCAGCATGGTGCATAAAAGAAAAATTAAAACCTAAATCCAAAAGACGCTCCAAGATTGCACATATCGCATGAACGAAACGAATCTGAAAACATACCGATATTTGTTGAAGAAAGAGGGGATGCCTTCCCAGCATCCCCAAGCTTAGACGCTTGAGTCTCCTTGAATATTTACTTGGGGTGCCTCGGGCATCCCCAAGCTTGAGCTCTTGCCTCTCTACCTTCTTCTCAGATCGAAACCTTCTCAATCATCGAACACTTCATCCACACAAAACTTCAACAGAAAACTCGGTAAGATCCGTTAGTATAATAAAGCAAATCACTACTCTAAGTACTGTTGAAAACCAATTCATATTTTGTTTTTTCATTGTGTCTACTGTAATATAACTTTTTCATGGCTTAATCCACTGATATAAATTGATAGTTTCATCAAAACAAGCAAACTATGCATCAAAAACAGAATCTGTCTAAAACAGAACAGTCTGTAATAATTTGAACATTCACCACACTTCTGATACTTGAAAAATTCTAACAAAATTAGTAAAAATAAACAATTTGTATAGGAAGACATTGCAAAAATAATCAGAACCATTCGACGTTCCATCTAAAAATGTAAAATCGCGCACTACAGCCAAAGTTTATGTCCTGCACCGTACAAACCAT
Organism: Triticum urartu; assembly: GCF_003073215.2. NCBI lineage: Eukaryota > Viridiplantae > Streptophyta > Magnoliopsida > Poales > Poaceae > Triticum > Triticum urartu. The sequence continues at coordinate 433,543,064 of NC_053022.1, read as the reverse complement.
CAAGCAAATGTAAACATCCTAAAGGCAAACCTTGGCACATTATTTTTATAATACAATGGAATTGTACAAGGGGATAATTATTTTTATTGAAAAGTTTCTGTTATCAAGACTCACAAAGTTGCCGTGAGCATGAACAAAGTTCAAGGAGCTCTCCCACGTCAAAAGTGCTTGTCTTTCTCACTTTCACTTTCCTTTTTGAAAAGTTTTGGGTTCCCCTCTTTATTTTTGTTGTTTTTAAACTATATGAAAGCACTCAACAGAAATAAATGACTCTCTAAAACTTCCGGGTTGCCTCCCTGGCAGTGCTTTCTTTAAAGCCATTAAGCTAGGCATATAGTGCTCAAGTAGTGAATCCACCCGGATCCCAAGGTATATCAAAGCCAATTTTAATTAACAATGATTTGTAATTTAGTAGTGAGCACACAGAAACGTATATCAAGCAATGACGAAGTCTAATTCTCTTCCTATGCATCGGCATGTCATAAAAGAACAATTCATGCACACCTAGTAAAGGCCAATGCATAGTATAAACAGTTTCTTGCAATTTTATCATGTTGGAAACATAGAGAGGTGGAGATATAGTTCCTCTCTCATAATAATTGCAAGTAGGAGTAGCAAGCACATGCATATTATATTTATCAAAATCATCATGTGCAATGATAAAGGGCAACCCATCAATATAATCCTTAATAAGTGCAAACTTCTCCGATATAGTGTAGTCGGGAGAATTCAAAAAGATAATAGGACTATCATGTGTGGGTGCAATAGCAACAATTTCATGTTTAACATAACGAACTATAGCAAGTTCATCTCCATAAGCATAATTCATATTGGCATCTTGGCCATAAGCATACAAGCATCATCAAAAAGGGATATTTCAAAAGAATCATAGGGATCATAACAGTCATCATAGCAATCATCCTTCGGTAAGCACGAAGGGGAATTAAACAATGTATGAGTTGAAGAGTTACTCTCATTAGAAGGTGGGCACGGGTGATCAATCCGCTCTTCCTCCTTTTGTTGTTCGCTCTCCTCATCATCTTTTTCATCCAATGAGCTCACAGTTTCATCAATTTCTTCTTCCATAGACTCCTGCAAAATATTAGTCTCTTCTTGGACAGCGGAGTAGTCCTCAATATATAGTTTAACATAAGCATTAGAAGCATAATTCGAATAACAATATTCAAGTATGGCAAAATTTTCAGATTTGTGAAGAGTGTCATCATACTTTTCAATCAAAAAAGCAATTTCAGAAGCACCCTTAAAAGCAACAAATTCTTGAATTTGGTGAACATCATAGTAATTATAAACACCCTTAGCATACGAAGATATGATTCCATTATTACTAAACTCACATTGATAGGGAAGGTGTTTCTTAGGGTTTTCAGAACAACAAGTAAAATCATATATTTCACATAAATTCCAAGCATAGCATTGCAAACGTTGAATTTGACTCCATAATAGTTTCCCTTTTTCAGATATACGGTGCCGCACATAACAAGCATGCTCATCTAAAGATTTGCCCTCAACTAAGCTAGTTGGGGTTTCAGCACGAGCACATAGGGATCGAAGATGATCCATGTAATAAGCTTCAGCAGTGTGATAGATTTTGATTGGTTCTTCAACCATTGGTTCAGTAGGTACAACTAATTTTTTTGGTATTTTCTGTTTCCTACCCATAACTAAAGATAGAAAACAACTAAGAACAGCAAATAAAAGTTACTTAGTGATAAATCAAACAAGCACACACAAGAATATTCACCCCACGCTATTGCTCCCTGGCAACGGCGCCAGAAAAAGGTCTTGATAACCCACAAGTATAGGGGATCGCAACAGTTTTCGATAAGTAAGAGTGTCAAACCCAACGAGGAGCTAAAGGTAGAACAAATATTCCCTCAAGTTCTATCGACCACCGATACAACTCTACGCACGCTTGACGTTCGCTTTACCTAGAACAAGTATGAAACTAGAAGTACTTTTTACGTGTTTTCGGAAAGGCTTGCAAGAAAGTAAAGAGCACGAAAATAAAACTAGGGGCTGTTAAGGTAAAGAAGCAACTAAAGTAAATATAGCGAGTGTGGAAAAGTGGTGGTAGGAGTTGTGAAATTGCCCCTAAGAAATTGACTACTTTACTAGACTGGTAGCAAGTATTATGTGGGAGAGGCCACTGCTAGCATGTCATCCCTTGCTTGGAATTCTATGCACTTATGATTGGAACTATTAGCAAGCATCCGCAACTACTAATGTTCATTAAGGTAAAACCCAACCATAGCATTAAGATATATTGGTCCCCCTTCAATCCCGTATGCATCAATTTCTATGCTAGGTTTAAGCTTCTGTCACTCTTGCCCTCCAATACATAGTCCTATCAACATACAACTAACCCTATGGTGTGATCCACGCGTGCGCTCATATGATGGGCACCAAAGGACAGCAACATAACCACAAGCAAATTAAATCAATCATAGCAATTCATCAACCACAGATAGGACAATGAAAATCTACTCAGACATCATAGGATGGCAACACATCATTGGATAATAATATGAAGCATAAAGCACCATGTTCAAGTAGAGGGTACAACGGGTTGTGGGAGAGTGGACCGCTGTAGATAGAGGGGGGAAGGTGATGGAGATGTTGGTGAAGATGGCGGAGGTGTTGGTGAAGATCGCGGTGATGATGATGATGGCCACGGCGGTGTTCCGGCGCCACCGGAGAGGGGGGGAGGGGCCCCCTTCTTACTCTTCTTCCTTGACCTCCTTCCTAGATGGGAGAAGGGTTTCCCCTCTGTTCCTTGGCCTCCATGGCATGGGAGGGGCGAGAGCCCCTCTGAGATTGGATCTATCTCTCTGTTTCTCTCTGTTTCTGCGTTCTGTTCTGGCTCTGTTTCACCGTTTCGTATATATATGGAGATCCGTAACTCCGATTGGCCTGAAACCTTCGCCGTGATTTTTTCCGAATATTAGCTTTCTTGCGGCAAAAGAAGAGCGTCAACCGCCTTACGGTGGGCTCACGAGGGTAGGGGGCGCGCCCTAAGGGGGGGCGCGCCCCCTGCCTCGTGACCACCTCGGGCACTGGTTCGCGTTGATTTTCCTTCCGAATTTTCCATATTTTCCAAAAATAAGCTCCGTCCGTTTTTATCCCGTTTGGACTCCGTTTGATATGGATATTCTGCGAAACCAAAAACATGCAATAGATAGGAACTGGCACTGGGCACTGGATCAATATGTTAGTCCCAAAAATAATATAAAAAGTTGCCAAAAAGTATATGAAAGTTGAATAATATTGGCATGGAACAATCAAAAATTATAGATACGATGGAGACGTATCAGGCGCCATGGTGGGAAAGATGCCTAATGTCGCCTGGCTCGAGGGCACCTACGTGGATACCATAAAGGGGTGGCAATCGGGGTGGTTCTACATCACCGAGCCGCGCGACTCCAACTGGGTGGCGGCCCCCAAATTTCGATCCGGAATCCCCACGCGGCTCACCTCCTGGAAAAAGAAGGGCCCATCCTGGGGTTCTTCGGTAGAGCTGACTGGACTCCAGACCTGCATCCAGAACATGACGAACAAGAAAATCGAGCTCGTCAACATGGTCCAATTCATACTCTTCCGCCGGATCCTTCCGTGTCAACGACGGGCATTTGTTTTGTGGGAGTTCGACTCGGCCAAGCACCAGACGCTGCGAGAGCTCTACGACACGAAGCACAAGGATGTCTGGAGGTTGCTGTTCAAGAGCATCGAGATGCCTCCCTCCCTCACCGAGGACTGCGGACTCAGCGCAAAGTGCCGCGCCCATCCGGTAGGCTTTTATATCTCTCAGGGTATTTATTTGCCCCAGTTTAGTTATGTGCTGGATCTAAGCTTTCATGTCATTAACAGGACTAGATAGAGACAGCGGAGCAGCTTGATTGCCCAGCCCCCCTGCCCGAAGATCCCGCAAACGCTCTTCTAACAAAGATGCTGACTCCGGCACCTTACGAGGTGCCGGCAAAGAAGGCCACGGGGACCCGAAAGGGTCTCCGGCGCAAGGTTATATCGGACTCATCGTCCGATGACTCCGACGCGCACTCCTCCCACGGAAACGAGGAGGAGGCGAAAAGTCCCCCCCCCCCAGCCGGGGGAGACAAGAAAAGGAAGGCCGACCCATCCGGGGAGACCGAAGGATCCAAGAAGGGAAAGACCCTCCCTCCGGACTGTGCCATGACGACCGCCGACAGCGGCGATGAGTGACTACCCAGGGACAAGCCCCTGGCGAAGTCGTAAGTGTCCGTACACCATAGTACTTCATGGTATGTTTTATTGTACTGCCTTTCCTCATGCCGAACATGATTATGCAGTCCGTCCCGAGCTCATCTTGACGTACCCTCGTCGAGCGGCTCTTTGGACTCGTCGGATATGAACAGCGGTTCTCCTCCGATGACTTCCACCCCTCGCCCTACGGACAACGCCAAGGTGTTGTCTCAAAAGGCACCGAGCCAAGGGGAGGTGATCCTGGGGGCGCCTCAGGGCGACCTCCCGGACCCTGGGTACCAAGGGAGCGAGGCCCCTACAGGCTTCGAGTTCGGGCCCCAGCCGGATACTGCGCCGGAACCTTCGATGGTTCCGGGTTCCGGCAGGCGGTCCCCCATTAAGGGGCACCAACCATCCGTGCCGGTGTCCTCTGTCCAACTAGAGGCAGCGGACAACTTGCTGGAAGCGCTTCACAGTGCTTCCATCGATGAAGAGCACCGTACTATTATGAGTGCGGTGGTCGAGAAGGTTCAGTCCGCCAAAAACGGACTGACCGAAGCTTGCGCCAGCCTCCTAACAGGCTTTGAGGTAAGCAATCAAAATATAAGAAAATATTACTGCATAGATAGTAGCCCCTGATGCTCTGTTCGGCGTTCGCCAAGAAATGTCGAATACAGGATCAAATGATAACTCAGGTGTCTAATTAGAGTATGTCTATGTGTATGTGCAGGCTTCACTGCTGGCCGCTGCCGCATGTACTGCGGAGGTCTCTACGCTCAAGCAAGCCCTGCAGCGGTCCGAGGATGAGCTTGGCCTTACCAAGAGGCAGCTCGAAGAGAGCAAAGGTAAGATATACCCCTGTCTATATAGTTATAAAGAAGTTCGGGCGTAAAGTAATAGGATCATCATGAATTTGTCAAGCGCCACGACCGAGGTGGAGACCCTGAGGAAGGCGTTGTCCGAGGCTGAAGACAAAGCGGCCAAAGAACGCATTGAGCGGGAGAAACAAGAAGCCCGAGTAGGCGAGGTGCAGCAAGAGCTCGAGGCTCTTGCCAAAAAGCACGAGTCCTTGGAGCTTGACTCCAAGACACTAGAGTCCGAGCTCGCGCAGGCGCTTGAAAGCGTCCGAAGCGCCAAGGCCGAAGTCCACAAGGCCCTCCAGGAGATTGACGCGGCGAAGAAGATAGCAGCGGGTAAGGCATTCAATATGTGAAGCAAGCATGTGAAGGAGACTTTCCTTTTTCTTACCCGAGTTCGGAGCTCTCCAGGAGCGTTTGCAGATCTTCCCTGCAGTGTACTGGATGCCGTGGAGTTTTACCAGGCTGAGGAGGGTAGCTCAATGGAGAAGTTGTTCTGGTCTCAGTATACTGGGACTGAACACCCCGTGTCCTTGAGCGACCAGCTGAAGCAGTTGGTCAAACTTCACAAGGCGGCCGAACAGGCATGCGAGGCCTTATAGTCCGGGTGTGGCCTGGCGAGCCCCTCTCCGGTAGCTACTTCGGTCTAGTGAGGCAGCTTGTGGAAGCCTGCCCACGGCTTGAAGTCATCAAGCGGTCCGTTTGCATCGAGGGTGCACGCAGGGCTTTTGCCCGGGAGAAGGTGCACTGGGTGAAGCTGGACGCCGTGAAGCTGGTGAGGGAGGGGCCTCCGAAGGGCAAGGAGCATCGCTGCCCCAAGAATTACTATGAAAGTGTCTTGAAGGGTTCCCGCTTGGTGGCAGATGAGTGTGCCAAGGATGTAATTTTTGAATGAACATGACCATGTGATCCTGTAATATGAAACGAGTTATTTTGCACCATGCGACGCTTTCTTAATTTAAAATATTACCTTCTGTGCGGCCGTTTAAAAAATCTGAGAGTTGGCTAGTCGTCGGCTTCTACCCCCATGTAACTAGTACTGGGGTGTTCGGTGTAAATCTGAACACTCTTTATCCCAATCTTGGGTCCTTCAAGGGAGGTGTTCAGCGCAACGAACCAGGCAATAGGACTATAATGCTTTATCACTCTCACTTAGCCATAGAAGTCTATGATTTTAAATTTTTGGCGAAGCCCCTAGTATTCGGAGGGCCGAATTTGGGGCGCTATACACGCCTAAGCCGGACAAGGTCGACTCCTCGCCCGAAGCGGAAAAAGTCTTTAAGGACTTGAGACCTCTCGAACAGCGACCCATATCTCGCCTTATCATGACAGTCAGTTTTTGGCTTTCTCTACTGAGGTGCTCGTCCGGAAGAACCGGGACACAATCGCAGTAGTTCTCCCACCGCTACCTTAGCCGATATAGCGGAACGTAAGGTGCCAAAGCATGGGAGCCGGGTGACCCAACATTTGACCAAATACATGATTCAGAGCTGATGCATATAATGTTTTAAGTTCGGGGTGCCACACTGTCGAAAGTGTTTGGACTTCTTGCGCCGTATTGTGGGGTAAACGAGATCCCCTAGCGTACTAATCGTACCCGAACATGCGGGTGCAGATTGTCGTAAATGGACATACAAGAGAAAGAGAAAAACTTAAATAATGCAATGACAGATTAGTGATATGCATTGTTATTTGAATAATACGTCGAAGCGTACTGGTATGAGTAGTGTAATAAGCATAAAGTAGGACAATTCGAAATGTCCTATCCCAGGGCAAGCTACGCAGAAATAGTGAAAAGCGGGTATATCAAGTATTACTAGAGACCACCTGGCGGTTCCTGTGTTCATCTTAGCTTCCTGCCGCCTTGGTTGTTGCTTCTGGAATGTGTCTGGCAATCGTACTGCCGGAAAGGGCTTCCAAAGAGTTAGGCCCTGAAAGAGAAAAGGAATGTCAAAGGTATACAGCCCCTAGTGTGGTTAAGCCACAATGTGATGTGTGTCCTGATTGTGCCCCCGCCTATGTCCATGGTATTTTCAATGCGTATTTATGTACGCGCGGCACGGATTTTGTCGCTTCACTGGGACTGGGACGGGGGCCGGATTGCTAGGCGAGCTCTAATCATGCCAGGCGATCCTGTTGCAGCTTGTTCCGGACTCGCTTGAAGGTGTCCGGGGGCTGTGACGCCAAATGAGTGGTCTGCCTGAACAGGCTGCTTTGTGCCTCTGCTGCAAGGGCCATAGTGTGCTCTTCCGTACGGAGCGAGCGTTCTGTGTTTCCATTAACTGTTATGACCCCGCGAGGTCCTGGCATCTTGAGCTTGAGGTACGCGTAATGTGGCACTGCGTTGAATTTTGCGTATGTTGTCCGTCCAAGCAGTGCATGATAGCCACTGCGAAACGGGACGATGTCGAAGATTAACTCTTCGCTTCTGAAGTTATCCGGTGATCCGAAGACCACTTCCAGTGTGATTGAGCCTGTGCAATGGGCCTCTACAACTGGGATGATGCCTTTAAAGGTGGTTTTGCTGGGTTTGATCCTCGAGGGATTGATACCCATTTTTCGCACTGTATCCTGATAAAGCAGGTTCAGGCTGCTGCCGCCGTCCATAAGGACTCGAGGGAGGTGAAATCCGTCAATGATGGGGTCTAGTACCAATGCGGCAGATCCGCCATGACGGATGCTAGTGGGGTGGTCCCTGCGATCGAAGGTGATCGGACAAGCAGACCATGGGTTGAACTTTGGGGCGACGGGCTCCATCACATAGACGTCCCTTAGTGCACACTTCCGCTCCCTTTTGGGAATGTGGGTTGCGTATATCATGTTCACCGTCCTCACTTGTGGGGGAAACCCCTTCTATCCTCCTGTGTTCAGCGGCCAGGGCTCCTCCTCGTCATCGCTATGCAGCCTCTTGTCCTTGTTCTCAGCATTTAACTTGTCGGCCTGCTTGAACACCCAGCATTCTCTATTGGTGTGATTGGCTGGCTTGTCGGGGGTGCCGTGGATTTGACACGAGCGATACAGTATGCGATCCAGACTGGACGGAGCCGGAGTATTTCTTTTAAATGGCTTTTTCCACTGACCGGATCTAGGGCCTCTGAATCCGGTGTTGACTGTCGTATCTTCGGTGTTATCGCCGTTATTGCAGCGCTTTGGTCTATTACGACGCCACCTACCGTTGGCATCTTTGGTATCCGAGGTATCCGGATTCCTCGATGTGTTGTTGCTGCGAGCCAGCCAGCTGTCCTCGCCCGCGCAAAAGCGGGTCATGAGTGTCGTGAGGGCTACCATAGATTTTGGCTTCTCCTGGCCGAGGTGGCGGGCGAGCCACTCGTCGCGGATGTTATGCTTCAATTCCGCTAGGGCCTCTGCATCCGGACAGTCTACAATTTGATTTTTCTTAGTCAGGAACCGTGTCCAGAATTGTTTGGCCGATTCCCCTAGCTGCTGGGTTATGTGGCTCAAGTCATCAGCATCCGGTGGCTGCACATAAGTGCCATGGAAGTTGTCATGAAATGCGTCTTCCAGATCCTCCCAACTGTCGACGGAATCTTCTGGCAAGCTATTCAGCTAATGCCGAGCTGGTCCTTTGAGTTTTAGTGGAAGGTACTTGATGGCATGTAGATCATCACCGCGAGCCATGTGGGTGTGAAGGAGGAAATCCTCAATCCATACAGCGGGATCTGTTGTGCCATCGTATGATTCGATATTTACGGGTTTGAAACCCTCCGGGAATTCATGATTCATAACTTCATCAATGAAGCATAGGGGGTGTGCGGCACCTCTGTGCCAGGCTATATCCCCACGCAGTTCGTATGACTCTTGTCTGCTGTATTCGGCCCGGCCGGATTTACTCTTGGTGTACCCGACGTGACGATCATAGTCCCATGTGGGCGCACGTGCCCCTGTCCCGTATATTGACCTTGCGATTTTTGCCTTACTGTCCAAGATGTCTTGCAGGTCCTCTGTGTTTCCCCGGGCCTTAGTATTTTTGACTAAGTGGCGACGGGGTGCGGTCTGAACTTTAGGCTGAAATGCCTCTCTGGCTCGGCCGCATAGTGGCCGGTCAGCCGCATCATACACTGGTGAACGAGGGTTCAATGCTTCCTCCTCCAGGTGAGGTAGCAACCTGCACTTTGGGTAACTCTTGAACGGGCGCTCGAGTTCATGCTCCTCAGCCGCAAGGACTTCGGTCCACCTGTCTGCTAGCAAGTCTAGATCAGCTTGAAGTTGTTGCTGTTTTTTCTTCAGGCTATTTGTCGTGGCCATAAGCCGGCGCTTGAAGCGCTCTTGCTCGACGGGGTCCTTGGGCACGATAAAATCGTCGTCGCTGAGGCTTGCCTCGTCTTCGGAGAGAGGCATGTAATTGTCCTCCTCCAGTTCTCCATCTGCTGCCTGCCCTGGAGGGCTAGCTTGTTCGTCCTCTAGCTCTACACCGTGCTGGAGGGGATTGTTGTTGTCTTCGGCGCTATCCGGAGTGTTATTATCTCATGTGCCGGTATCACTGCTCTTGTTGTGGCGGGACTTAGAGCGGCGCCGCTGACGTCGGCGTTTGGGCTGCTTCTTGGAGGGGTCATCCTCCGCTGTCTCATCGCCATTGCCTTCCTTGGGGGTGTCCACCATGTATATATCATATGATGAGGTGGTGGTCCAGCGCCCTGAGGGTGGTGGTTCCTGTTCATCTCCGGCTTCGTCGTCCATACCGTCGAAGTCTTCGGAGCCGAAGTCGAGCATGTGGGTTAAGTCGTCGACAGTGGCTACTAAGTGGGTGGTGGGTGGGCAGCGAATTTCTTCGTCGTCCACATCCCATTCTAGCCGGACATAGTTCGGCCAAGGTTCTCCCGACAAGGAGAGAGACCTTAATGAGTTTAGCACATCTCCGAAAGGTGAGTGCTGAAAGATATCCGCGGAGGTGAACTCCATGATCGGCGCCCAGTCGGACTCGACGAGCACGGATGTGAGCGGTTCGGAGTCCGTGGCCGGAGATGAATCCAGTGGGTCGGCGACACGGCTCTTGTAAGGGGTGAAGTCAGTATCCGGCTCTATCGCCGCTGGGAGTGCGGCCTCCATGGCGGGGTCCATCCCTCCACTCTCGGATGGAGCGACTTGCTCCGGATTGATGGCCGGAGTAGTTGTGGACGTGATCTCCCGAACATTGTCCGACGGTAGAGTTACATCATGCTTGTCGCAACTGTGCGGCGCGTCCGACATGGGCTCGAATCCGTCGAAGATCAAGTCTCCGCGGATGTCGGCCGTGTTGTTCAAGTTTCCAAATCTGACCTGATGGCCAGGGGCGTAGCTCTCGATCTTCTCCAGATGGCCAAGCGAATTGGCCTGCAGTGCGAAGTCGCCAAATACGAAGATCTGTCCAGGGAGGAAAGCCTCACCCTAGACCGCATCGCCAGCGATGATCGAAGGAGCAATCAAGCCTTATGGTGACGACACAGTGGAACTCTCAATGAAAGCACCAATGTCGGTGTCAAAACCGACGGATCTCGGGTAGGGGGTCCCAAACTGTGCGTCTAAGGCAGATGGTAACAGGAGGCAGGGGACATGATGTTTACCCAGGTTCGGGCCCTCTTGATGGAGGTAATACCCTACATCCTGCTTGATTGTTCTTGATGATATGAGTATTACAAGAGTCGATCTACCACGAGATCAAAGAGGCTAAACCCTAGAAGCTAGCCTATGGTATGATTGTCTGTTGTCCTACGGACTAAAACCCTCCGGTTTATATAGACACCGGAGGGGGCTAGGGTTACACAAGGTCGGTTACAAAGGAGGAGATATACATATCCGTACTACCTAGCTTGCCTTCCACGCCAAGTAGAGTCCCATCCGGACACGAGACGAAGTCTTCAATCTCGTATCTTCATAGTCCAACAGTCTGGCCAAAGGATATAGTCGGGCTGTCCGGAGACCCCCTAATCCAGGACTCCCTCAGTATAGGTAGAGGTAGCGTGTCGACGGCGATCACATCCACCTTGGAACCATTCCCGACGCGCATCATCACCTCGTCCTTAGCCAATCTTCATTTAATCCATAACCCCTGTTTCAAGTTACAAATATGAGCAACCGAACTAGTATCAAATACCCAGGCTCTACTACAAGCATTAGTAAGGAGCACATCAATAACATGAATATCAAATATACCTTTGTTCACTTTGCCATCCTTCTTATCCGCTAAATACTTGGGACGGTTCCGCTTCGAGTGACCAGTCCCTTTGCAGTAGAAGCACTCAGTTTCAGGCTTGGGTCCAGACTTGGGCTTCTTCCCGGGAGTGGAAACTTGCTTGTCATTCTTCTTGAAGTTCCCCTTCTTTCCCTTGCCTTTTTCTTGAAACTAGTGGTCTTGTTAACCATCAACACTTGATGCTCCTTCTTGATTTCTACCTCCGCAGCTTTGAGCATAGTGAAGAGCTCGGAAATTGTCTTATCCATCCCTTGCATATTATAGTTCATCATGAAGCCTTTGTAGCTTGGTGACAGTGATTGAAGAACTCTGTCAATAACACTATCATCTGGAATATTAACTCCCAGCTGAGTCAAGTGATTATTATACCCAGACATTTTGAGTATGTGTTCACTGACATAATTGTTCTCCTCCATCTTGCAGCTATAGAACTTGTTGGAGACTTCATATCTCTCAACCCGGGCATTTGCTTTAAATATTAACTTCAACTCCTGGAACATCTCATATGGTCCATGACGTTCAAAATGTCTTTGAAATCCCGATTCTAAGGCGTAAAGCATGGAACACTAAACTATCGAGTAATCAAAAGATCGAGCTTGCCAGACGTTTATAACATCAACATCTGCTCTTGTAGTAGGCCTTTCACCTAGCGGTGCATCAAGGACATAATGCTTATGTGTAGCAATGAGGATAATCCTCAAGTTACGGACCCAGTTCGTGTAGGAACGCATTAAAATTCAAGGGAATGGTAGCACGGGCCATTGATCTACAATATAGATATGCAAAAAATTATCAGGACTAAGTTCATGATAAATTATGTCCAATTAATCATATTACTTAAGAACTCACACTTAGATAGACATCCCTGAAGTCATCTAAATGATTACGTGATCCAAATCAACTAAACCATGTCTGATCATCATGTGAGATGGAGTAGTCTTCAATGGTGAACATATCTATGTTGATCATATCTACTACATGATTCACGTTCGACCTTTCGGTCTCCAGTTTTCCGAGGCCATGTCTATACATGCTAGGCTCATCAAGTTTAACCTGAGTGTTCCGCATGTGCAAAACTGTCTTGCACCCATTATATGTGAACGTAGAGCCTATCACACCTGATCATCACGTGGTGTGTTAGCACGAAAAACTATCGCAACGGTGCATACTCAGGGAGAACACTTATACATTGAAATTTTAGTGAGGGATCATCTTATAATGCTACCGCCGTACTAAGCAAGATAATATCGTAAAAGATAAACATCACATGCAATCAAAATATGTGTCATGATATGGCCATCATCATCTTGTGCCTTTGATCTCCATCTCCTAAGCACCGTCATGATTGCCATTGTCACCGGCTTGACACCTTGATCTCCATCGTAGCATCGTGGTCGTCTTGCCAACTATTGCTTCTACAACTATCGCTAACGCATAGTGATAAAGTAAAGAAATTACATGGCGTTTGCATTTCATACAATAAAGCAACAACCATAAGGCTCCTGCTAGTTGCCAATAACTTTTACAAAACATGGTCATCTCATACAATAATGTATATCACATCATGTCTTGACCATATCACATCACAACATGCCCTACAAAATGGTCAAAAAAAACATGCCCTACAAAATCAAGTTAGACGTCCTCTACTTTGTTGTTGCAAGTTTTACGTGGCCGCTACGGGCTTCTAGCAAGAACCATTCTTACCTATGCATCAAAACCACAATGGTGATTTATCAAGTTTGTTCTTTTAACATTCATCAAGGATCGGCTGCAGTCAAATTCGATTCAACTAAAGTTGGAGAAACAGACACCCGCTAGCCACCTTTATGCAAAACTAGTTGCATCTCTGTCGGTGGAACCGGTCTCATGAACGTGGTCATGTAAGGTTGGTCCGGGCCGCTTCATCCAACAATACCGCCGAATCAAAATAAGACATTGGTGATTAGTAGTATGACGATCACCGCCCACAGCTCTTTGTGTTCTACTTGTGTATATCATCTACGCATAGACCTGGCTCGGATGCCACTGTTGGGAAACGTAGCATGCAATTTCAAAAAAAATTCCTATGCTCAAGAAAGATCTATCTAGGAGATGCATAGCAACAAGAGGGGGGAGTGTGTCGACGTACCCTCATAGACCGAAAGTGGAAGCATTTGACAACGCGGTTGATGTAGTCGAACTTCTTCTCATTCCAACCGATCAAGCACCGAACGTACGGCACCTTTGAGTTCTGCACACGTTCAGCTCGATAACGTCCCTCGAACTCTTGATCTAGCAAAGTGTCGAGGGAGAGTTCCGTCAGCATGACGGCGTAGTGACAGTGATGGTGAAGTGATCCACGCAGGGCTTCACCTAAGCACTATGAAGATATGACTGGAGGTGTAATCTGTGGAAGGAGGCGCCGCACACGGCTAACAGATGTTGTTGTGTGCTCTAGGTGCCTCCCCCACCCTCATATATATAGGTGTGAGGGAGAGGGAGCAGCCAAGGGGGGCGCCCCAAGTAGGCCGAATCCTACTTGGGGTTCCTCCCCAATTCGGCCCACCTTCCTTATTCATCAGAGGGGAATGGAAAAAGAGGGGGAGGGAAGGAAGGGGGAGGCTGAATCCTCCCCTTTCCTTCTCCCTTCCCCTCTTTCCTTCTCCTCGTATTTCGGCCTACATGTGGGGTGCACCAGCCCCTTAGGGGCTGGTCTGTCCCCCTCTAGGCCCATTAGGCCCATGTAGTTGCCGGGGGGTGCCTGGAACCCCTTCCGGTGACCCGATATGTACCCGGAACCCCCCGGAACACTTCCGGTGTCCGAATAACATCGTCCTATATATCAATCTTTACCTCTCAACCATTTTGAGACTCCTTGTCATGTCCGTGATCACATCAGGTACTCCAAGCAACATACGATCACCAAACACATAACTCATATAATACAAAATCATCATCGAACGTCAAGCTTGCGGACCCTACGGGTTCGAGAACTATGTAGACATGACCAAGATACATCTCCGGTCAACAACCAACAGCGGAACCTGGATGCTCATATTGGTTCCTACATATTCTATGAAGATCTTTATCGGCCGTACCGTAATGACAACATACGTTATTCCCTTTGTCATCGGTATGTTACTTGCCTGAGATTCGCTCGTCCGTATCTACATACGTAGTTCAATCTCGTTACCGACAAGTCTCTTTACTCGTTCCAAAATACATCATCCCTCAACTAACTCATTAGTCACATTGCTTGCAAGGCTTATTATGATGTGCATTACCGAGAGGGCCCAGAGATACCTCTCGGATGCTCGGAGTGACAAATCCTAATCTTGATCTATACCAACCCAACAAACACCTTCGGAGATACCTGTAGAGCATCTTCATAATCACCCAGTTACGTTGTGACATTCGATAACACATAAGGCATTCCTCTGGTATCCGAGAGTTGCATAATCTCATAGTCAAAGGAATATCTATATGACATGAAGAAAGCAATAGCAATAAAACTGAACGATCAATATGCTAAGCTAACAAATGGGTCTTGTCCATCACATCATTCTCCTAATGATGTGATCTTGTTCATCAAATGACAACACATGTATATGGTTAGGAAACTTTACCATCTTTGATTAACGAACTAGTCTTGTAGAGGCTTACTAGGGACACGGTGTTTTTCTATGTATCCACACATGTATCAAGTTTCCGGTTAATAAAATTCTAGCATGAATAATAAACATTTATCATGATATAAGGAAACATTAAATAACAACTTTATTATTGCCTCTAGGGCATATTTCCTTCATGGAACATATTTGTCTGGATTGTTGGATGCAAACGACACTGCTAGTTACTATTGGTACAAAAGTAGGGGAAACAGGGTTCTCATTTCCTTTGGTTGTGGAGAGCACACTGAAGTTTGAACAATTTAGATCTATGATTGTTGCTAAATACCCCTAGGGAATACATGATGCAGTAGAATTCAGCTACTGGGACATTGATAGTGTTGTTTGAGTCCTAGTCCAATGTGATGATGAGCTAGAAAAAATATTTACATCACATGTTTGGGTCCCAGTCAAATTAGAAATCAATGTTATACAGAGAAAAAGAGGATAGACAGAGAGCAGTGGAAAAAGATCACAATCTACTAGTTCTAGAGGCAGGAGCAGTCAATCTAGGGGGAGAAAAAGAATTGTTAACAGTTCATAGCCTGAGTCCAGTAAGAACAGAGCTGCCGATGCAAGAGAGAGCTCTATGCAGGTACCAGGAACACCAACAGTGCAAGTTCCTAGTCATGCAGGTCCTACTAGTAGCATAGATTCTGCTGATCTAAATATTGAAAAGGGACTTCCTATTGATTGGCCTACAGATGATGAGGATGAAAGGCTTTTCCCATAGTTTCTT
>NC_053022.1:433512888-433526392 GCF_003073215.2 Triticum urartu | reverse complement strand
GGGACCGATGATACCGCTCCAGGAGATTCGACTGAGCTCAAGTGGGAGTTTGATGAGGACTCAGGACGATACTACGTTTCCTTTCCAGACGATCAGTAGTGGTGCCCAGTTGGGGCGATCCGGGACTTTGTTGCATTTGGGGTTGTTCTTTATTTTGGTTCCGTAGTCGGACCTTGATTGTATCTGGATGAATGTAATGTTATATTTATGCATTGTGTGACGTGGCGAGTGTAAGCCAACTATGTACCTCTTTTCCTTATTCATTACATGGGTTGTGTGAAGATTACCCCACTTGCGACATTGCTTACAATGCGGTTATGCCTCTAAGTCGTGCTTCGACACGTGGGAGATATAGCCGCATCGTGGGCGTTACAAGTTGGTAATCAGAGCCTTCCCCGACTTAGGAGCCCCCTGCTTGATCGAATCATTGGCGTTGTTGAGTCTAGAAAAATGTTTTGAGTCATTTAGGATTATATATATCGAAGAGTAGGATTCTTTTTACTCCTCAGTCCCTTTGTCGCTCTGGTGAGGCATCCTAACATAGAGTTTTGACTCTTCTCTTCTCAAATTTCACTAAAAGAAATTAGGATCACGCGGGTATATTGGAATCATTTCGATGGATTTGTGACGAGAACATTGTTCTTGGTGCCTCCTGACATTTAGGGGTTGTGGCAGTGTCCCGGGGAGTTGAGCTCCGAGGTGTTGTCGTCACAATTTTATCGTTGCATTTCTGGAATACCTGAGTTTCACCGACATCGAAAATCTCTTTTATGCAGTTGTTGGTGAGATAACCTCGATGCCACCCAGTACTGGGGTGGGAGTTCGGGAGTATTGCCAAAACTCGTATAACGGATGCTTTTCGAAGGTTGAGGTAAATGATTTCCGAAGGTTTCTTGGTTATGTGTTGAAGGATGGATACAGCTGGATGTAGGATTTGCTAGCTTTGGGTGAGATATTATGATTCCCCTGTATCCCCAACACATGATTGCATAACCGAGAAAATTTCGGGAGTTTCATAGGTGGGAATTCATGTAGCTCTAGTATTTCTTCCACGGATATTTGGTTTGTGATTGGGTAATCCTCACCAAGTATTTGTTCTTGTCCGTACCTTCTTGTTTTGTTCAGCTACCTCTATCTAAGTGGCTTCTCAATTTATGAAAGTGTGACCATTTTAATTGGAATGCATTCATTCATTTTGTTCGGATGTTAAGACTATATGTTGCAATTTCGATCCATTTGATTCAGCTTGAATATTTGTCTGTCAAGATGCTAACGGATGTCACGCTCTTCAGGATGGCTCCTCCAACGCGTCAGAATCCTGAACCGCCACCACCACCTCCACCTCCGGAGGCATGGCAAGCTGTGATGGCCGCTACCAATGCCAACACGCAGCTGATCATGCAACTCTTGCAAGAGCTCAACCAAGGGAATCAAGGCCATGGCAACAATCAGAATCAGTTTGCTACACTCAACCAGTTCCTCGCTAACCAGCCAAAGACCTTCAGCAACTATGTCGAGGCAACAGACGCTGATGATTGGCTCATGGATATCTGCAAGCATTTCGAGTGCAACAACGTCAGGCCTGAGGACTTTGTCAAGTTTGCTTCGTTCCAACTCAAAGACCAAGCTGCAGAGTGGTATCAGCAGTACAAAGATTCCAGAGGAGGGCGTGTGATTACCTGGGATGAATACCGTCATGACTTCAAAGCTCACCACATTCCTCAGAGTGTTATTGAGAGCAAGCGTGAGGAGTTCCGCAATCTGAAGCAAGGCAGCTTGTCTGTTTACCAGTATAACATCATGTTCCAGAAGCTCGCTCATTTCACTAAGCAAGACGTCCCTGACAAGAAGAGCATGGTCTATCAGTTCAGAGGTGGCCTCAGAGAAGATCTCCAACTAGCTCTTGTGCGTTTCGAGCCGCAGAAGTACGATGAGTTTTACAATATGGCACTGAAACAAGAGACTGCTCAGCTCAAGTGCGATGCTTCCAAGAAGCGAGTCAGAGATGCAACTCCTTCTTCCCCAACTCAAGTGGCAACTAAGCAGCAAAAGTATTGGTTGCCTCCTCCTCCTCCGTTCCGTCAGCCTTATCAGGAGAAGAGCAAAGGTGGCAATGGATCTTCCCACCCACCCAACCCAGGCTTTCAGAACAAGACTTCATCTCAAGCTCCAAGATCAAGTGCTCCGTATCACCGTCTGCTTTCAGAGGTCACGTGCAACAAGTGTCAGCAGAAGGGTCACTATGCCAACAAATGCTTCAATCAGAGGCGTCTTCCTCCTCCTCCTGTGAGATCTGCTAGCACCGCAGTGGTCAAGCATAATCTCAAGCATGCCAAGGTCAACTTGTTGAACGCAGCTCAGGCAGAGGACTCGTCAGATGTGATCATGGGTAACCTTCCTGTTAACGATATTCCTGCAAAAGTTCTTTTTGATACTGGTGCATCGCATTGTTTCATGTCAAAACCATTTTTTTTGCCAAGATGAATTCGATTCTTCTCATTTGGTCAAATCAATGGATATCGTTTCTCCGGGTAAACGTTTGAGTGCCAGTTTGGTGGTTCCAGATGTTACTATCACGTTGGGCGACTATAAGTTTCTTTCTTCTCCAATGGTCCTTGGTAACTCGGATATTGATCTTATTCTCGGAATGGATTGGCTTTCTAAGCACAAGGCTCAGCTTGATTGTGCTGTCAGGCAGATTCAATTGACACATTCGTCTGAGGATGTAATCGTCTTTGCCGCTCGTGATGATACCATCCGACTGTTTTCTCTCAATGAGAAGGGCGAGCTGGATGCCATCTCTCAGATTCTAGTCATTTGCGAATATCAAGACGTCTTTCCAGAGGAGCTTCCAGGAATGCCTCCGCACCGGCCAGTTGAATTCGTCATCGATCTTGAGCCTGGCACGGAACCTGTTTGCAAACGTCCTTACAAGCTTGGACCTGAAGAGTTGAAGGAGCTGAAGAAACAACTTGATATTCAAGAGCGTATGGGTCTCATCCGACCAAGTTCTTCTCCATGGGGTTGTGGTGTTCTTTTCGTCAAGAAGAAGGATGGAACGGACCGACTTTGTGTCGACTATCGTCCATTGAACAAGAAGACCATAAAGAACAAGTACCCACTTCCCAACATCAATGAGCTTTTCGAACAACTCAAAGGTGCTCAAGTATTCTCCAAGCTTAACCTCCGTATGGGCTATCATCAGATTCACATTTGTGAAGAAGATATCCCCAAGACAGCTTTCAGAACAAGCTATGGTTCATATGAATACACTGTCATGTCTTTCGGCCTTGTCGATGCTCCTCCAACATTCTCTCGCATGATGAACTTCATCTTCAACGCCTAAACAAATGACTTCGTCTTGGTCTACCTCGATGACATTTTGGTCTTTTCCAAGAACAAGGAGGATCATGCCAAGCATTTGAGATTGGTGCTGGATAAACTCAGAGAACATCAGTTCTATGCAAAGTTTTCAAAGTGCGAGTTTTGGCTCGATGAGGTTCTCTACCTTGGGCATATCATCTCCGTCAAGGGCATAGCCATTAATCCTGAGAAGGTGTCTGCAATTGTGAATTGGGAACCACCTCAGAATGTGAAGCAACTCCGCAGCTTCCTTGGGCTCGCAAGCTATTGTCGAAGGTTCGTTGAGAACTTCTCTAAGATCGCGAAGCCTCTTTCCAACCTCCTGTAGAAGCATGTGAAGTATGTCTGGTCGCCTGAATGTGACATCGCTTTCAACACCCTCAAAGAGAAGTTAGTCACTGCTCCAGTTCTGACTCCTCCTGATGAATCCAAAACGTTTGAGGTCTTCTGTGATGCTTCCCTTCAAGGTCTTGGTGTAGTATTGATGAAAGAGAAGAAAGTTGTGGCCTATACCTCTTGCCAGTTGAAGCCCAACGAAAAGAACTACCCCACTCATGACCTTGAGTTGGCGGCAGTTGTCCATGCTCTTTTAACATGGAGACATCTCTTGTTGGGAAGAAAAGTAGATATCTTCACCGATCACAAGAGTCTCAAGTACATCTTCACTCAGCCCAACCTCAACCTCACGCAGACTCGTTGGGTCGAAATGATTCAAGAGTATAATCCGAGTATTGAATATACTCTAGGCAAGGCCGATGTAATTGCTGACGCATTGAGCAGAAAGGCTTACTGCAACAGTTTGATTATCAAGCCCTACCAACCGCAGCTTTGTGAAGCTTTCCGCAAACTCAATCTCCAAGTTGTTCCTCAAGGATTCCTTCCCAACCTCCAAGTCTCACCTACTTTGGAAGATCAGATTCGCGAGGCTCAACTTCTTGATGCTATGGTGAAGAAGGTGAAGATTGGGATTGCCAAGGGTCAACCCAATTACAAGTGCTATCGTCTTGATGACAAGGATACTCTATTCTTCGAGGATCGCATTATTGTTCCTAAGGGTGACCTTCGTAAAGTCATTATGAACGAGGCTCACAATTCACTCCTCTCTATTCATCCTGGAAGTACAAAAATGTACCAGGACCTCAAGCAGTCGTATTGGTGGACTCGAATGAAGCGTGAGATTGCTCAGTTCGTGAACGAATGTGATGTCTGCAGAAGAGTGAAAGCAGAACACCAACGACCAGCTGGTCTCCTCCAACCTCTTGCCATTCCTGAATGGAAGTTTGACCATATTGAGATGGACTTCATGACTGGATTTCCAAAGTCCAAGCGTCGCAATGATGTTATCTTTGTTGTCATCGACAAGCTCACTAAAGTGGCTCATTTTCTTCCTATCAAAGAATCTATCATAGCAGCTCAGTTGGCAGAGCTATATACCTCCAGGATTGTCTCTCTGCACGGCATTCCGCAGTTGATATCTTCATATCATGGTAGCATCTTTACCTCTAAGTTCTGGGATTCTTTTCAGAAGGCGATGGGCACTAACATTCGCTTCAGCACAGCTTTTCATCCTCAAACCACTGGCCAAGTCGAGCGAGTAAATCAGATTCTTGAAGATATGCTCAGAGCATATGTCATCTCTTTCGTTATGAAGTGGGAAGATTGTCTTCCATATGCTGAGTTCTCCTACAACAACAGCTTCCAAGCGAGTACGGGCAAGGCCCCATTCGAGATTCTCTATGGCAGGAAGTGCCGTACTCCTCTAAACTGGTCAGAGACTGGTGAACGTCAACTTCATGGCAATGACTTGATCACAGAGGCTGAAGAAATGTGCAAAGTCATTCGTGAAAATCTCAAAGCCGCGCAATCGCGCCAGAAGAGTTACTATGATAGCAAGCATCGTGACTTGGCTTTTGAGATCGGAGACCATGTCTACCTCCGCGTCTCTCCAATGAAAGGTACTCGTCGCTTCGGTATCAAAGGGAAGCTTGCCCCTAGATACGTGGGTCCTTTCAAGATCATTGGCAAAAGAGGCGATCTCGCCTATCAACTTGAGCTTCCATCCAACTTTGCAAACGTGCACGACATGTTTCATGTATCTCAACTTCGCAAGTGTTTCAAGACTCCTGACTGCACCGTCAACTTCGAAGAGATTGATCTCCAAGAAGACATGTCTTATCATGAGCACCCCGTTGCTATTCTTGAAGAAACTGAGCGCAATACTCGCAACAAGTCTATCAAATTCCTGAAAGTCAAGTGGTCACATCATTCCGACCGTGAAGCCACCTGGGAATGCGAGGACCACCTCCGTTCTGAGTACCCGGAGTTTTTCCAGTCCTAGATCTTGGGACGAGATCCTTTCGTAGTGGTGGAGTGTTGTAACACCCCATATGTAACCTGCCATATTTGTATTCCAACTCTTGCCATTTCCGGCACTAAGTTATGATATTTCCTCCTTGTCGGGTTTTTGTCTTCGTGTTGTTTTGTCTTTGTCATGCATCTCATATCATGCCATCATGTGCATCGCATTTGCATACGTGTTCGTCTCATGCATCCGAGCATTTTCCCCGTTGTCCGTTTTGCATTCCGGCGCTCCTATGTCCTCCGGTGTCCCTTTCTACCTCTTTTCGTGTGCGGGTGTTAAACGTTCTCTAATTGGACTGAGACTTGCCAAGCGGCCTTGGTTTACTATAGGTAGACCGCCTATCAAGTTTCGTGCCATTTGGACTTCGTTTGATACTCCAACGGTTAACCGAGGAACCGAAAAGGCCTCGTGTGTGTTGCAGCCCAACACCCCTCCAAAGTGGCCCAAAACCCACCTAAACCCCCTCCATCATCTAGGTCGTTCGATCACGATCGCGTGGCCGAAAACCGTGCTCAATTTGGAGCCTCCTAGCTCCTCCTACCTATAAAAAGGCACTCCTCCCCGAAATTTCGGATCATTCCTACCCTAAACCCTAGCCCCGCTCCTCTCCACGCGCCGAACGTGTCCGATCCGCGCCGGACGCCTCGCCGCCACATGGCACCGGCCGCCTCCCTCCGCCTCCAGCCCGCGAAGCCCGCGCGCGGCCCCCCGAAGCCCATCTCCGCCGCCGCCGCAACCCGAGCCGGCCCGCGCCCTGGACGCCGCGCCCCGCCGCCTCCCGCGCCGCCGCCCACCGACGGCGCCGACCTCTCTGCCTCGCCCCACGCCGGTGCCCCGCCACCTCGCTCCTCCACGCCGGCGCCCCGCCGCCCTCGCTCCTGCACCGCGGCCACCTCGCCGCCCGGCGCCGGCGACCGCCCCGGCGACCTCTCCTTCCTCCTCCTCGACCTCGACTCCGGCCAGCCCCATCCTCTTCGGTGAGTTCTTCGGCCATCTATAGTGATTCCGGCGAACTTCGAAGAACGCGCCCAATCTAGATCTGGATCCAAAACTAGGGTTGACTTTTGCCCTAATCCCAGTTATTTTTAGCATTATTCATCATGACATAACTCTGCATCCGTGGCTCCGTTTTGGGCGTGTAGCATATCAAATTGTTCGTCTCGACGAGTACTTCATTTCATTACATTGCACCATGTTTATTTGAGCTCATATTGATGCCCTAAATGCTGTTGCAAGAGTGCTAGTTAATATAGTGTTAGATTCTTATCAGGATTTGGGCATTTGTCATTTTTGTCATGATTAATGTGTGCCTTCTATGATCTTGAGCCCTACATGTGTTTTGAAGTATGCCATGCCATCTTTACAGGGGTGTATGCCATGTATTTTTTGTGATCTATGTGGTGACTAGCACAAGCATGCAAAGTAGCCCTCATAATGTTGCTGATTTCAGGGACTTAGAAATCTTCTAAGTCTTTATCCTGTTAATATTTTTATGCCATGTATTCTTGTTGCTACAGAGTGATCCATGCCTCTTTTGAGCATGATCAGTAAGGATATTTTGTAGATATTGTGGTGATCTATCCATCCATGTCTTTGTTTGCAATTATGGAGCACCCTAGCTTGAGTCAATCGAGCTCTACTCTTGCTATAAAATGTTCCTGGAAGAATGTTTACGTGTTAAGCATGTTTGCTGAGGTTGTTTTAGTTGATCCATGCATGCTATGTTGTTGTTCTTGCCATGTTTAGCTTCTATGCCATGTCTACTTGTTGGGTGTATGCTTAGTTTGTCATGCAATGCCTTGTGGTGAGTGCATCGAGCTCGCAAACATGCCTATTTAATATTTGTTTTGCCATGTTCCAGTTTTCTACTAAGTCTGAATCTGTTAACGAAAGTTGCTATGTTCACATGGTTGCCATTGTATTTTCTGATCCCTTTTGGCTTATGGTCAGTAAGGGACTTTTGTTGTATGCTTTGAGTAGCTTCATGCCATGCCTTGCTTTGCCATGATATGTTCCTGTAGCATGTTGTTATCGTGCTCTAAACATTGCTTCCTGATGTTAAATTCCTGACTTGATGATATTTTCACTAAGTCTGTAACCTGATATCTTTTGCACTTTTGCCATGCTTGTTTGAACCTGCTATTGAGTGAATTAGTCGTAGCTCAGTGTTCATGTTTTGTCAAGCATCTTGAGTGGATCCCTGCCATGTATTTTTTTGTTATGTTAGACTACAGAAGCTTGTTGTTCTTGATGCATTTAGATGGTCTCGTGCTGTTAATCGCAGATCGGTGCCATATTTGTTTTGCTTGCCATTTGCAATCCATGCATCTGATTCCGGTGATCTTTATATCGATTTCGACTGAAATCAACTCATCTTTCCAGTGGAACTCTTGGTTTTCCAAGTTGAGGCCAGGTTCAATCTTTCCTTTCCGAAACATGCATATGCATCGCATATCACATCCTGCATATCATGCCATGTTTTGCATCATGTTGCTTGTGCATTGCACGTGGTTGATTGTGTCTCCCTTTTCTTGTGTTCTTGCTTGGGTAGAGCCGGGAGACGAGTACGTGATCGAGGAACCCGGTGAGTACGCTTACGAGGATCAAGCTAACGTCAACTCGGAGAACTTTGCAGGCAAGATGACCATACCCTCGAAATCACTTCTATATTTGCTTGCTAGATGCTCGCTCTTTTGCTATGCCTATGCTACGATACCTACCACTTTCTTAACATGCCTCCCATATTGCCATATCAAACCTCTAACCCTCCTTGTCCTAGCAAACCGTTGTTTTTCTATGTTACCACTTTGCTCAGCCCCTCTTATAGCATTGCTAGTTGCAGGTGAAGATTGGAGTTTGTTCCTTGTTGGAACATCTTTATTGTTGGGATATCATTATTATATCTTGTCTATTTTAATGCATCTATATACTTGGTAAAGGGTGGAAGGCTCGGCCTTATGCCTGGTGTTTTGTTCCACTCTTGCCGCCCTAGTTTCCGTCATACCGGTGCTATGTTCCTTGATTTTGTGTTCCTTACACGGTTGGGTTATAATGGGAACCCCTTGACAGTTCACCTTGAATAAAACTCCTCCAGCAATGCCCAACCTTGGTTTTACCATTTTCCACCTAGCCGTTTCCCTTGGGTTTCGCAGACTCAAGGGTCATCTTTATTTTAAACCCCCCTAGGCCAGTGCTCCTCTGAGTGTTGGTCCGAAATGGGCAGCCTGCGGGGCCACCTCGGGGCAACTCGAGGGTTGGTTTTACTCTTAGCTTGACCTATCCGGTGTGCCCTGAGAACGAGATACGTGCGACTCCTATCAGGATTTGTCGGCACATCGGGCGGCTTTGCCGGTTTAGTTTTACCATTGTCGAGATGTCTTGTAATCAGGACTCCGAGTCTGATCGGATCGTCTTGGGAGAAGGAATATCCTTTATTGACCGTGAGAGCTTGTGATGGGCTAAGTTGGGACACCCCTGCTGGGATTTGAACTTATAAAAGCCGTGCCCACGATTATGGGCAGATGGGAATTTGTTAATGTTCGGTTGTAGAAAACCTTAATCTGAACTTAATTAAAATGAATCAACAGAGTGTGTGGCCGTGATGGTCTCTTTTCGGCGGAGTCCGGGAAGAGAACACGGTCTCGTGTTATGCTTGAACGTAGGTTGTTCTAGGATCACTTCTTGATCATAGTTTCTCGACCGTGCCTTTGCCTTCTCTTCTCGCTCTCATTTGCGTAGGTTAGCCACCATATATGCTAGTGCTTGCTGCAGCTCCACCTCATACCTTTTACCCTACCTATAAGCTTAAATAGTCTTCATCGCGAGGGTGTGAGATTGCTGAGTCCCCGTGACTCACAGATTACTTCCAAAACCAAATGCGGGGACCGATGATACCGCTCCAGGAGATTCGACTGAGCTCAAGTGGGAGTTCGATGAGGACTCAGGATGATACTACGTTTCCTTTCCAGATGATCAGTAGTGGTGCCCAGTTGGGGCGATCGGGGACTTTGTTGCATTTGGGGTTGTTCTTTATTTTGGTTCCGTAGTCAGACCTTGATTGTATCTAGATGAATGTAATGTTATATTTATGCATTGTGTGACGTGGCGAGTGTAAGCCAACTATGTACCTCTTTTCCTTGTTCATTACATGGGTTGTGTGAAGATTACACCACTTGCGACATTGCTTACAATGCGGTTATGCCTCTAAGTCGTGCTTTGATACGTGGGAGATATAGCCGCATCGTGGGCGTTACACCGCCATCCTCTCATAAGTGTGTCCGATTGTGAGAATTCTTTTCACCCTTCTGGAGCAATTCAGGAGACTTTTCAGTTTGATTCTCCGGAGCCCATCATCTCAGAATTATTCATTCTCAGCTTTCGGCTCTCGTTCTCCAAATCTTACCGGTGCATCATTCAAATATTCTATAATCAGGTCGTGATCTCTTCATTCTCTTGTATCAAATTCCCTCAAGTATCTTCATTCGTTCTCTAATTCTCACCAGTGATTCACCCCTTTACTTCGTTTATTTTCAATTCTTACGGTGGTTCACTCAAGATTTCTTTCCTTCGTTATCATACCAATTCTTTCGCTGTTTCCAAATCCTACTGGTGGTCCATTGAGTTTAAGCTATATCTCTCTTAATCCTTTCAACGAGAATAAGTAGTATGCCAAATCCGTTGCTTGTCATCAATTTAATTGGTGAAGGATACGCATAACATAATTCTTATTCTTGTTTCACCCAAATGATTAATTCTTATTCCGGAGGTTCATCAAAATTCTTGATTTCATTTGTTCATATTTCTTTCCGGAGTTCCAAGTTTTCTCGGTTATATAATTTCAAAGCTTCATCTACTCACTGCAAGGTTTCTCCCGGAGTTCTTTTTAACTGTCCCTTTCATTTGATCATTCTTTTATTACCGGAGTTCTTCATGGAGGTTGTACCTGTTGGTTCATCAAGGACTTAATCCCTTCTCGAAGCGTTCATCAAGATTCTTTTCAGAGGAGCTCAAGCTTTCTTCATCTTGCAATCCGGAGTCCAATTGTTCTCCCTTATCTTTTGAGGTGGTAATATATCATTCTTCATTCACAAGAATGAGATATTTAAACCCATCACTTTCTCCCTTGGAGTTATCTTGGTATAGATTTCACCTAAAGCCTTCCTTTGGGAATGTTGCTCCTTGTGGTGATTACCTATGATCCAAGTTTTTCTTATCACCTCGATGGAAGAAGCATGCTATATTTTCTAGCTCTCAAAATCCAATCTATTGTTTCCGTTAGTGGCAGAATTTCACCTTATAATTTTGAGATGTTGTCTATAAGCCCACACCAAGCTTTATCCATAAGTTGTTGGTAATCCAACAACTCCGTTCTAGCATTTGTTGTAAGCGTTCTCTCTCAAGATCTTGTTTCCCTTCGTTCATTCCATTCCATTATTTCATTTCTTCCGGAGGCATTGTGATGTTGCTCTCTTCGACCAATCATCTTGTTTTTCCAAAGATCATCTTCTTTCCTTTGCTTATCCATTTAACCGGAGTGTTGTGCCCTTTTGCTCATGTTCTTTTCGCCTTATCAAGTCTTGCATCTCTTTTCAACCAGAGTGTTGTCCGAATTTGTTCTTCCTTGTTCCTTTTTTATAACAGAGTGTTTTCAACTTTGTTCATTTCCGTTGTATTCTTTTCTCGAAATTGATTAACCTATCAAGGTTCTTTGGTTTCACTCGTTTGTCAAAGAAGCAACTTAGTTTTACCTCTTATCTTCCTCTTCCTTTCCCTCCGATGCCATCCTAGATCTCGAGACGAGATCCTCTCGTAATGGTGGAGTGTTGTAATGCCCCAAGACCGGAGCTTCAGATGCCTTCCTTGGTTTTCCGAGTTTCGTCGGGTAATTTGTTTTGTCTGTTGCATTCATCTTTGCACTTGTGCATTGCATCATGTCATCATGCCATCATGTCATTTTTTAACTCAACTAAATAAATGGCATGGATCTTTGATCCATTTAAACCGAGGGAATTCACATGGCGATTCTCTTCATAAAATATCCTCCTAATATTTAGGGAGCTATTATAAAATATTCCATTAACTTGGAATCACCCATAACACAATTGCACTACTCTTCAACTCTTCTTTTATCCGACTCAACTTCATATACTTCCTTGTCATCTCTCACTCAAGCCATACCCATGCATCATCACCTCTCACTTCCTTCTTCTTTCATGTCTTTGGCAAGTGACTTTATTCCTCCTCCATTAATGTTCATCTTTTCCCTATAAATCTTGCCTCTTTCCTACACCCTCTCAGTTAGATTTCATCCCATTTGAAGTTGTTTTGGTCAGGTTAAAAAATGATTGAAGTTTGAGAATAATTCAAACTCTAATTATTTTTCTACCTTCTAAAAATGCCAGGGCAATTTATTCAAACCCTACATAAATCCAGGGTTCCAGATATATATTTATATATCTCATATCCCTAACCAAAAAAACCCTGGATTTTCCCCTTTGTTGATTGTTTATTTATATAAACAAAAAAATTAAAAGAAAGGAAAGGCCCCTTACTTACTCAGCTACTCGCTGGGCCTCTCCTTTCCATCCGGCCCATCCACTTCCGAGGCCCAGCCACTAGTGGCCCAAGGCCTAGGCGCCCCCCTTCTAACCATGGGCCTCCCAGGCAGCCTCCCTCTCCCAAGGCCCACCTAACCCCTTGCCTGCAGCCCAGCCGGTGCCGCGTCTAAACCTAGCCCGTGCCCGCATCCCTCGGTCCACTTCCCCTCGATCCCCATCTCCCTCGCGCCGCCAACCACAGGACCCCGACGCGCACGTCTCCTCCATGACTATTCCTCGCCTGTGCGCACCTCACGCCGGCTAGCACGTCGCCCCCTTCCTCTGCAACTCCTCCTTCCACGCCCTGCTGCAGCTACTCTTCTCGGCGTCGCCCTTCGCCGCCACCAGGCCACCTCGCCACGTCGCGACCTGCCTCTGCGCGTGTGCCGCCCCACTTCGCCGTGCGCCGCCACGGGTCGGAGCTCGCCGGACCCTCGTGCCATCGCCTTTGTCGCGCCTCCCTCTTCTTCTTCTGCTGCAGTGCAGCGCCACCGCAGTACCGCCCCGACCTCTGCATCGCCAGCGCCCCTGCCTCGCTGACCCGTCACGTGGGCCAGCGACGACCGCGTCGTTGACTCCGGTCGAGTCCCTGCGCCGGCGACCTCCGTCTCCAGCCATTGCCGGCGAGCAAGCCGTTGTCGTCCACTTTGTCGCGTTCCCCTCTGCATGCGTCCGCCATGTTCCATCTCTGTTAGGGCCTGCCTCCTGCCGCTGATGCGCTGCGGGACCTCGATGCTGAGTGCCTCGTCATTGGATTCCTCATAGTCGCCATCGACCTCGATTTGTGTATCTTTTGCTGTCGGATGCGCAAGTCCAGCCGGTCCAGGACCAACTCAAGTTCGACTACACGAAACTCCAAGTCCGAAGACTACCATAGCCGTGATCTCGCCCAGTACCACTACGGGTTCGTCAAGACCGCAAGTACCCTTTTGATCGCCAGGACCGAGACCCCAAGTTCGACTACGTGTTGCTGCTCCGATTGAGACCGCCACGTACCACGACGAACCGTCAAGTTCCACAAGATACTAAGTACCGCTACCCTCGACCCGAACATCTACAAATTGTGTACGTCGCGACCGTTGCCACAGATCGTCGGGTGAACAACCACCATCGCCACGAGGACAACTTTCCACAACGACCCGTGAACAACCACTTCCACGACGACCGTGTACCACTACCATTG